>NC_066570.1:9781626-9881626 GCF_024679095.1 Eriocheir sinensis
CACACACACACACACACACACACACACACACACACACACACACACACACACACAGACACACACACACACACACACACGCACACATACACACACACAGACACACACACACACACACACACCCTTCCATCCATTTTTTCTTTTTTTCTTCTTTTTCTTATTTCTCTTTCGCTTCTTCCCCTCGCTCTTTCTTTATCTCCTTTTCCTCACATTCTCTTTTTTTTGTCTCTTTTTATCTTTCATCATTTTTATCTTCTATATTTCCTTCTACCAAACTTATATCTCTTTTCCCTTCCTTTTATTTATCTTCTTCCCTCTTTCTTTATTATTCCCATTTCTTCTCTTCTATTCTTACTTATTCTTTCCTGTTTGTTTTTTTGTTCATCATCTTTTCATCTCCTATTCTTCCTTTTCCTTCCAAATTCGTACTTGAGTTTCCTTTCTTCTTATTCTTTTCTATTCAATTTTTTTTCACCATCCTTGTTTTCTGTTTTTCCTTCTTCCTTCTTCTTTCTTCCCTTGTTCCATTATTTCTATTTACTCTTCTTTCTCATTCTTAGCTCTCTTTATCTGATATTCATTTCCTCCCTCATTCTCATCTCTTTTCTGTTCTCCATCTTCATCTTCTATCTTTTTTCTCTATCAAACTCTTCCCTTGGTTTCCTTTCTTTATTATCTCTATTCTTTCATTATTCTTATTTATAATTTTTGCTCATTCTTACCTCTCTCTCTCTTCTTCCCTTGCCCTCTCTTTATCTGCTCTCTTTGTCCTATGTCTTTCTTTCTTCATCATATTTATTTTCTATCTTTCCTTTTCCTAACGAACTCGTACGTCAATTTTCCTTTCTCTCATCTCCATCTTTTCATTATACAATTATTCTCACAACCTTTTTACTCATTCCTGCCTCTCAGTTTTTTTCCTTCTCTCCGTCTCCCTTTGGTTTACTCCTCATTCTCACATATTTTTCTTTTCCTCATCTTCTTTATTTCCCTCCCCTAACAAACTCGTACCTCAATTTACCTTCCTTACATCCCAATGGTCTTTAAGCAACACTGTAAGTTCATGAAGGCAAGGTATCTGTTACTAAGACCACTAAACCACTAACATCATATCCACGCCGTCACAAGGTCTCAGGCGATCATCCTAAGGCGTGGAGATTAACCCCTGGCTAAATTATACTTACTAACACCTGCCTACATTGCGTTACCAACACCTGCTTACATTCTAGCTAAGGAAGGGGAATGTTCAGCTGCTAAAACCATAAACACCACCTCCTCCTTGTCACCAGGTCAAAGGCGTTCATTCTAAAGAGCGTGGAGACTAACCCCTGGCTATTTTTTTTTTACTTCTAAGCCTATACCGCCGGTAGGCTTGCTTGAAGGGCCTGGATGGTGCTCGGCCCCAGCCCGTCATGGTGCAGGCAAGTGTTTATAGTGGCGTCATCATCTCTTGGCTCATGCTGCCCCCCGGAGCTCGTTCTTAATTCACTTGGACGGTTTCCTCTAGAGTCCGGGTTGATGGGTGGTCTTCAGGACAGCCTGTGGGTAGTTTTAAGCCACTCGGCGGTGACTAAAAAACCCGAGGTGGTAGCGTGGGGATTCGAGCTCGCGTCGTCCATCACGTGGTGAATGTGGGCCCAGCACACTACCACTCAGCCACCACCTACCTACACTTACTAACACCTGCTTACATTCTAGTTAGGGATGGGAAAGGTTCGGCTACCAAGACCACTAACACCATCTCCTCGCCGTCACTAAGTCAAAGGCGTTCATTCTAAAGAGCTATATCATTCTTGCTAACACCTGCTTACATTCTAGTTAAGGAAGGGAAAGGTTCGGCTACTAAGACCAACATCACCAACATCACCTCCTCTTCGTCGCCAGGGGCCATATCCCCGTCTCCCAACATCATCCTCGAAGGAAAACTTACAATTTCAAGGTACCTCCAGACCTCCCCTGGGCCTTTCCCTTGGGACATAATTAGGGATTATATCGTCATTTATGCATAATGAAGTGCTAGTATATTCTCATTGGCGTATAATACGTGAATTTCAGTCTCCCTCGACCCGTATATGAGGAAATATCTAAAGATACAAACACGATTATAAAACTTTAGTGTAGAAGTGAAGAAATAAGGTGATGTTTTCCTGCAGGTGTCACGTTTATTTACAATGTAAAGTATGTTCTCTAAACTGAAACGTATGAGCGAGGATTATGTTATTAGAATAAGAATTACATTTTGTTTATTCATAAGCGGAGTTATAAAAACAGCGAAATATTCAATTGCTCAAGCTATACGCTTTTCACGTAGGTCATAGAGGAGGCGGCACCAACCGTGGCCTGTCCGTGGGAACACCACCTCGTTTAATTCAACTGTTTTCTCATCCATATTTCGTCCATGGGGTAAGTACTACATCGATAATCATCTGTGCTGGGCAGGAAGGTTAATATAGGGAAGTTACTTAGCTTTCTTGTGCACAGGATGTTTACAACATATGCCACAGGCGAATTTTTTAAGCTGCCAACTCACTGTAGTTTACTTCTTATGCTTTTAGCATAATATTAAGGATTTTAGCCACAAACGCTTACATACAGGGTGCAAAAAGCTATTCCTAGGCAGCTAATGCTTGTTACTTTGCGTACAAGCAGACGGCCAAATGTAACTACAGACAGCATTGAAGTCAACGAATGTGACCTCATGTAGCCCAGTTATTTTAAAGATTATGGATCCATCAGGCTGCTTTGCTGAAAATAACACAGTCTGACGAAAACACGTGGCTTGTATTTTAATTAATAACATTAACCGAAAGCTCTAGATCGCAGTGTTACCAGATAGGAGTGTTTGACAGGAGGTTTCGATCTGGCATCACTGCTAGGAAGGAAAACATCGCTAGACGGGGATATGGCCGCAAGTCTCAGGCGTTCATTCTAAAGAGCGTAGAACCTAACCCCTGGCTGTTATATTTACTAAGCGCTGACAACATTATATTTTCACCTCGCGGGGCCGTGTAAATCAGCGCCAACTAATCTTTTGCCACGGCGCCGCAGCTGCTCTGAAACACCCTCCATTATGCACGATATATGAGGGGAGGAGGAGGAGGAGGAGGTAGGGTGCAGGGGAGGGTGGAGGTGTGTGTGTGTGTGTGTGTGTGTGTGTGTGTGTGTGTGTGTGTGTGTTTAAGGCATCCACTCCGTAATGAGGGAGAGAGACACACCTGACCCTTCTAAGTAATGCATGGGGGGTTGTTGTTGTTGTTGCTATTGTTGTTTGTGGTGGTGGTGGTGGTGGTGGTCTCATTTGTCTTTTTTTTTATTAGGAGAATAGAAGACGAGGAGGAGGAGAAGGAGGAGGAGGAGGAGGAGGAGGAGGAGGATCGGAGGAAGATCGGAAGAGGAGGAGGAGGAAGAGGAGGAGGAAGAGGAGGAGGACAGAGGAACAGGGAAAGGAAGGGGAGGAAAAGGAAGGAAGAAATAGGAAGAATAATGATAAAAGGAGGTAGAAAGGGAAGGAGGGAAGGAAAAACGAGAAAAGGAGGAAAAAGAGAAATAAGAGAGAGAAAGAAGGAAACAAGGAATAACGGATACAGCATAAGAGAGAAGAGAAGAGAAAGAAGGACATAAGGAAGATAGGGTAAAAGGAGAATGAAAAGAAACAGAGATACATAGAAGATAAGAGAGAAGACGAGAGAAGAGAAAGAAGGAAGCAAGAAAATGACGGATAAAGGAGAAGAGAGAAGAGAAAGAAAGACATAAGGAAAATAGGGTAAAAGGAGAATGAAGAGAAAGAGAAATATTAAGAAGATAGGATAGAAGGAGAGAGATGAGAAAGAAGGAAGCAAGGAGATGACAGATGAAGAAGAAGGAGAGAAGAGAAGAAGATAAGGAGATAACACACAGAATAGAAGGAGAGAGAAGAGAAAGAAGAAGACGAGGAAATGACAGATGAAGAAGAAGGAGAGAGAAGAGAAAGAAGATGATTAGGAGATAAGACAATAGAAGGAGAGAGAAAAAGAAGAAAAAGAAGAAGATTAGGAGATGAAAGAGAGTAAGAGGAAAGGGAAGAGAGAGAAGTGTATAAAGAAAATCGGATGGAACGAGAGAGAAAAGGAAAAAGAAGAAGATAAGAAAACGCCAAAAAGAGTTGAAGGAGAGAAGAGAAAGAAGGAAGGAAAGAGATAAGACAGAATAGAAGAAGAGAGAAGAGAAAAAAATGATAAGAAAAACCTCAAAAGAGTAGAAGGAGAGAGAAGAGAATGAAGGAAGCAAGGAAATAAGACAGAATAGGAAAGAGAAGAAGAGAAAGAATAATATAATAAAATGTCAAAAAGGGCAGAAGAAGAGAAGAGAAAAATATGTAAAGAAAATGGGAGAGGAAAAAAAAGGAAAAACAAGAAGATAAGAAAATGCCAGATAAAGTAAGAGAGAGAGAAGAGAAAGAAAGATACAAGAAAAATACTAAAGGATGAGAAAGGGAGCGTAAGGAACAGAGCAAATTCGTCCCTAGATTGCACTGGGAAAATCAAGCTTCACATTCCAGGACGAACAAGATAACAGTTGCAATGGAAAACTGACCTTGTATATAGTGTACCGAAGGCCGCTTTCTCTTGGCAACTTACACCTTGATTTTTCTTTTCCCGTGTATACTAGAGAAATATTGCTGTGTCCCTTATGCTTCTTCAAACGACTCACATATCGGTTATTGGAGATCGGTCGGTGCCACGTGTCGATATAAAGTTGTGTCCTGAACAATAATTGGGGTTTCTTGAGCATTTCTTTTAGGTTCACGGTACAGCAGAAGGGTCATTCTACCACCAGGGCCATAGCAGTACCCATGGAAATATCCGGAACTCCTACGAGAGCCATGTCAAGTGTGTGTTTCATTAGGTTCACGGTAAGCAGAAGGGTCAAACTACCACCAGGGTCATAAGAGTACCCACGGGAATACACAGAACGCCTACGAAAGCCTTGTCAAGTGTGTGTTTTGTTAGGTTCATGGTACGGCAGAAGGGCCAAACTACCACCAGGGTCATAAGAGTACCCACGGGAATACACAGAACGCCTACGAAAGCCTTGTCAAGTGTGTGTTTTGTTAGGTTCATGGTACGGCGGAAGGGCCAAACTACCACCAGGGCCATAAGACAAAAAATGGAAATACCCAGGAACTCCTACGAAAGCCTAGCCTTGTCAAGTGTGTGTTATATTAGGTACACAGTACAGAGGAAGGGTCAAACTATCACCCAGACCAGAAGAGTGTACACGGAAATATCCAGTACTCCTACGAAAGCCTTGTCAAGTGTGTGTGTGTGTGTGTGTGTGTGTGTGTGTGTGTGTGTGTGTGTTTGTGTGTGTTTGTGTGTGTAAATGTGTGTGTGTGTGTGTGTGTGTGTGTGTGTGTGTGTGTGTGTGTGT
Source organism: Eriocheir sinensis (assembly GCF_024679095.1). Classification (NCBI taxonomy): domain Eukaryota; kingdom Metazoa; phylum Arthropoda; class Malacostraca; order Decapoda; family Varunidae; genus Eriocheir; species Eriocheir sinensis. The sequence continues at coordinate 9,787,033 of NC_066570.1, forward strand.
GTGTGTGTGTGTGTGTGTGTGTGTGTGTGTGTGTGTGTGTGTGTGTGTGTGTGTGTGTGTGTGTGTGTGTGTGTGTGTGTGTGTGCTTGGGCGCCGAAATATCTACCATGAACTCTAAAATGTAAACCTTAGCAACAGTATCTATGACATCGGTTAGCTTTGCACGGTTAGGGATATCCATTTAAATAGCAGCAGCGACTATCAGGGACTTCACTCTCCTAACTGTAGTAACTTAGAAACTTATGGCCGTAGTCTTAAACACTTCCGCGTCCTCCAAGCACACACACACTTGACAAGGCTTTCGTAGGAGTTCTGGGTATTTCCATTGGTAGTTTTATGACCCTGGTGGTAGACTGACCCTTCTGCTGTACCGTGAACCTAATGAAACACACACACTTGACAAGGCTTTCGTAGGAGTTCTGGGTATTTCCACGGTTAGTCTTATGGCCCTGGTGGTAGTGTGACCCTTTTGCTGTACAGTGAACCGAATGAAACACACACTTGAAAAGGCTTTCATAGGAGTTCTGGGTATTTCCATGGTTAGTCTTATGACCCTGGTGGTAGTGTGACCCTTTTGCTGTACAGTGAATCAAATGAAACACACACTTGAAAAGACTTTCGTAGGAGTTCCATTTATGGCCCTAGTGGTAGTGTGACCATTTTGCTGAACAGTGAACCAAATGAAACACACACTTGAAAAGGCTTTCGTAGGAGTTCTGGGTATTTCCATGGTTAGTCTTATGGCCCTGGTGGTAGTGTGACCCTTCTGCTGTACCGTGAACCAAATGAAACACACACTTGAAAAGGCTTTCGTAGGAGTTCTGGGTATTTCCACGGTTAGTCTTATGGCCCTGGTGGTAGTGTGACCCTTTTGCTGTACAGTGAACCAAATGAAACACACACTTAAAAAGGCTTTCGTATGAGTTCTGGGTTTTTCTGTTGGCAGTCTTATATCCCTGGTGGTTGTGTGACCCTTTTGCTGTATCATGAACATGAAAAAAACACTCATGAACACCCGATTAATTTCCTTCTCTGCCTTTGGAAATCGTTGACGTGTGAGGCAGAAACTTTTGCGGGCCTTGAAGTCTACGCGATCTACACCTAGACTTCAGGAACCCTTACCTCGCTCGGATTCAAGTCTACGGGATTTACATGATGGTTTTAAATAGTCGTGCAGTAAGTTTTCGCAGCTAACGATCAACAGGCACCAAAAGGACACTCGTTAGATGAGAATACATACACGTATACATATACCTAAGCTTCAGTAACTCAAACTTTGCTCGGCCTCAAGTCTACAGGATTCACATGATAGTTTTAAATAGTAGTGCAATAAGATCTCGAAGCTAACGATCAAAAGGAACCATAAGACACTCGTCAGATGCAGATACATACACATATACATATACTTAAACTTCAGTAACGCAAACCTTGCTCGGCCTCAAGTCTACGGGATTCACATGATGGTTTTAAATAGTCACAGAGTAAGATCTCGCAGCTAACGATCAACAGGCACCGGAAGGACACAAGTTAGATGCGAATACAAACACATTCACAAATAATTAAACTTCAGTAACTTAAACCTCGCTCGGCCTCAAGTCTACGCGATTCACATGATGGTTATTAATAGTGGTGCAGTAAGATCTCGCAGCTAACGATCAAGAGGAGCCATAAGACACTCGTTAGATGCGAATACATACACATTCACATATACTTAAACTTCAGTTAACTTAAACCTCCCTCGGCCTCAAGTCTACGCGATTCACATGATGGTTATAAACAGTCGTGCAGTAAGATCTCGCAGCTAACGATCAAGAGGAGCCATAAGACACTCGTCAGATGCAGATACATACATATGCACATACACCTAAACTTCAGTAACTTAAACCTCGCTCGGCCTCAAGTCTACGCGATTCACATGATGGTTACAAACAGTCGTGCAGTAAGATCTCGCAGCTAACGATCAGTAGGCGCCAAAAGACACTCGTTAGATGCGGCGGATATGCGTTAGATGCGAATACAGAAAAAAATGGGAAATCAAAACAGGTAGAAGAAGAAGTGAGCGCCGACTTTGAAGACACGTCGGGTAGTCACAATATTATACAGATGAAGACAAGAGATAATGATACGGATGAAGATACAAATAAAGATGGACATGAAGATACAGATGAAGGAAAGGAGGAAGAGGCAGAGAACGCAGATAGAAGGGGAGGAGGAAAAGGAGGAGAAGGAGAGGAGGAGGAGATTGAAAAGGCAGACAGAGGTAGAAGAGAAGGAAGAGAACGAAGAAGAGAACGCAGGAGGAAAAGGAGGAGGAGGAGGAGGAGGAGGAGGAGGACGTCGTTAAGTTCACCTCCGTCAGAAAGTTTAAGGAGACAAACTAATTCCTGGAGGAGGAGGAGGAGGAGGAAGAGGAAGAGGAGGAGGAGGAGGAGGAAGAGGAGGAGGAAGAGGAAAATGAGGAGGAGGAGGAGGAGAAAGGACATTGCCGACGACTTCCATTCCTGTTCCCTTCCATCTCTTCCTTTCCCTTCCTATTCTATTCCTATCCCCTTCTGTCCGTTCCCTTCCTTTTCCTGATCCTTTACATCCCTTCCTTTCATTCCTTTCAATTCCTATTTCCTTTTTGTCCCTTTCCTTCCCATCCCTTTCTAATATTGAAAACCCCTTTCCTGTTCCGCTCTACCCCTCCTCCCTTCTTCCTATCCCTTCCCATCCTCCTCCTCCTCTTTCTGCCCCTTCCTGTCCCTTCCTATCCATTTCTGTCCCCCTTCAATAAGTCTTCCTGTCCCTTCCCTTCTCTTCCTGCTCTTCCTATCCTCTTTCTATCCCTTCCTATTCCTTCCTATCCTATTTGTTTCTAACTCTCCTTTTCCTTCCTTTCTCGTACCTTCTCCTCCTCCTTCTCACCTTTCCTAACCTTCCCTTTCCTCCCCATCCGTCCCCTTCCCTTCCCTTCCTTCCCTTCCTTCCTCCCTTCCTTTCCCTCCCCTTCTCCTTCCCTTCCTTCCCCTTCCTTCCCTTCCCTTCCCTTCCCTTCCCTTTCCTTCCCTTCCCCTCCCTTCCCGTCCCTCCCTTCCCGCTTAACTTTTCCCCTCAGCCGTGAACTTACCGCCCGCACCTCTTAGCTATTTTAACGATGACTGAAGACCCGACGAAGAGGCGGAGGCGTGACGGACGAGGACGTGAGCAGGGTGAGCAGGACGATGACTGAGAGGATGAAGGATGAGGATGAGGAGGAGGAGGAGGAGGAGGAGGGAGGAGGAGGGAGGATTGAAAGGACACAAATGGATGAAAGGGACAGGAAAGGAGGAGGAGGAGGAGAGGAGGAGGAGGAGGAGGGAGGAGATAGGAAGGAAGAGGAGGAGGAGGAGGAAGGTATAGGAAGGAAGGAAGGAGGAGGGAGGAGGAGAAAGGACAGAAAGGATAGGAAGCGGTAGGAAGGAGTGTAGAAGGAAAAGGAAAAGGAGGAGGGAGAAACATGGAAACATGGAAATGCAGGCAACATAAAGCCTATTGGTTCATTACGAGGTTGCCCGCTTTGGTGATTTAGTCTGCTCGACGGCCACTTGGGGCTTGAGGAGCAGATGAAAGCATGGGATGGGAAGGGGAAGGAAGGAAAAGGGGGAGGAGGAGGAGTAGGAGGAGGAGGAAGGGATAGGAAGGAAAAGGATAATGATGGTGAGAAGGAGGATAGGAGGGAAAAGGAGGAGGAGGAGGAGGGGAGAGGATGAGAAAGAGGAAGCGAGAGAGGGAATGAAGGAGGGAAGAGAGGGAAGGAGGAGGACGAGGAGGAGGAGCGGAGTTACGTAGTAGTAGTAGTAGTAATAGTAATTGTAAAAGTAAAAGTAATAGTAGTAGTAGTAGTAGTAGTAGTAGTAGTAGCAGCAGAAGTAGTAGTAGTAGTAGTAGTATCATAGATTCATGAAAAATTACTTGAATCTAACGTCAAAATGAAAATGGTGATGGAGGGCGAAGTATGGAAGGTTACAACTCCAGACAACTAAGAAAGGGATCAGCAGGAGGCGACTCAATCAAGGGTGCGGCTCAAGGGACGTCTAATCCTCGAGAGGCAACCAACTCCTGAGGTCGGTGCTCGCCAAAGTTCAAGTTAGGTCCGCATTCTTAAACGTCTACGCGCCTCAGTTCGCCTGTTTGGAAAGCCTCTCGTAGTAGTTGCTCTGGTTCTGAATGATAGTTGTACAGCGGCGGACACATGAAACAGAAACACCTCAACCACCCGCGAGGAGGTGTGGTGCTCTCTGGACATGGTAACCCCGATGAGTGTGAAGCTTCACCAGGTTTGTTTCGATCAGTCGCTAGGACGAATCGAACGCGGTTATTATTGCCGCTTCTGTGTTGGGTTGTTGGTGGTAATTAAGCCATGTCCAAAAGCGTTTGGTGACTATATCAAGAAAATGACTTATATTCCACAGTGTATTCGTATTTTATTCACATGAAACACATGCTTCGTAATCGTGACTCGACAACCCTCACGAACCATATGATATTTCCCGACGGCCAGGATAACAAACCATTATAACATTATCATTGCCTATGATAATAATCAAAGAATTGCTGTGACAACCTTCCACCTGACGGTGAACCTGAAAACGGCAGAACTCTCCCACTGACGCAGTGATATAAGAACATAAGAACATAAGAACATAGGGGAACTGCAAGAGGCCGAGTGGCCTACACAGGGCAGCTCCAGAATCCCCCCCACTACTCACGATGGGTGAGGTGTAGTTGCAGGGGCTGCAGGTGGAGGCTTGATCCTCGTTTACCTTCGGTACGGGCGTACGCTCCAGTACCCTGTTACCTTACTGCACCCACACTTCACTGCCACCTGTCATCCTCGTCCATGTAGCTATCCAGTCTACTCTTAAAACAAGCTATCGTCCCAGCACTAACTATGTGATTGTTGAGTCTATTCCATTCCCCCACCACCCTATTACTAAACCAATGCTTGCCTATATCTCTCCTAAATCTTTACTTTTCTAATTTAAATCCGTTACTGCGTGTTCTATCCTGCTGGCTAATTCTCAGTACTTTACTTATATCGCCTTTGTTGTAACCCTTGACTCATTTGAATACTTCTATCAGATCTCCCCGCACTCTTCGTCCTTCTTGTGAATGTAAGTTGAGATGTTTCAGCCTATCTTGCTTGATATGAGAGGTTCCTCAGCCCCTGAATCATCTTGGTCATCCTCCTCTAAACTGATTCCAGTAAGTTGATGTCCATTCTGTAGTGTGGGGACCAAAACTGGACAGCATAATCTAAGTGTTGCCTAACTAACACTAAATAGAGTCTGAGGATGACCTCTGCACTCCTGTTGGTTACCGTCCTGTTAATAAAACCTAACACCCTGTTAGCCCTATTCCTCGCACTAATACATTGCTTCCTTAGTTTTAGGTCAAAGTTCACTAACACTCCCAAATCCCTTTCACACTCAGACCTGCCTATCGCTGTGGAGTCTAAACTATACCCGTGTAATGGATTGCGTGTTTCTACACTAAGTACACTACATTTGGTGATGTTAAAATTCATCTGCCATTTCTCTGACCAAGCTGACAGTTTGTTGATATCCTCCTGCAGTGTTCTAGCATCCTCCCCTGTCCTAATAGTGCGTCCTGTTTTGGTGTCATCTGCAAATTTACCTGTGTCACTATTTATCCCATTGTCTATGTCATTGATGTAGATAATGAATAAAAGCGGGCCTAAAACTGAGCCTTGAGGAACCCAACTGATAACATTACCCCATTCGGATTTTTTACCGTTAATGGTAACCCTCTGTTTCCTGTCGCTAATCCACGCCTTAATCCAATCAAATATCTTCCCTCATATTCCATGAACCCTGATTTTATTTAACAGTCTCTGGTGAGGTACCTAATGGAAGGCCTTACTAAAATCAAGATAGCTACATCATAGCTCTCATCATTCTCAGCTGCCTCGTATACTCTATTGTAAAAGGCTAAAAGATTAGTGAGGCACGACTTTCCTTTAATAAACCCATGCTGTGAGTCGTGAGTTAAATTATGCCTGCCAATATGGTCCCTAATACTATCAGTTATTATTGACTCAACCATTTTACCTATGACTGACGTCAAACTAATCGGCTTATAGTTTTCCATAGAAGATTTGTCACCCTTCTTAAATATTGGAATAACGTGTGCCTGCCTCCATGAAACAGGCACCACCCCTGTGTCTAGTGACTTCCTAAATACTTCTGTTAACTGCCCACTTATTTCAGTTTTACATTCCTTTATTACCCTGGGAAAAAGTTCATCTGGCCCTGGCGCCTTAGTGACTTTAACTCTATCTATCTGTCTAATCACGAGCTCCCTACTTTTGTTGATGTCGGTTAATTCTTCTACCTCTTCTCCCCTGTAGATCTGTTCTCCCTGAGGTATATCATCTAATCTTTCTTTGGTAAATACAGTTAAGAAATATCTTTTTAACGCCTAGCTCATTTCCTCATCTCCATCAATCAGTGATTCTCCTGACTTAAGCGGCCCTATTTTATCCCTAACCTTGGTCTTATAAAGCTGAAAGAAGCCCTTTGGACTGGTCTTTGCTTCCCTGGCAATTCAAATCTCAAAATTACGTTTTGCCATACGCGTGTTCTCCTTTACTGTTCTAGCTAAATCATGAAGATACATGTAGATCAATTACCCTATTGTTTTGTTTTATGATAGATAATGTATATTAATAAATAGTGTGTGAAAAATGCATAATTTATCTCGTTTTCTGTAATTATTGATTTGAAAGTGCTGCCAACATTATTATGACCTGCGGGTTGGTCTTGTCTGGCCCGCCGGGGACGGGAAGGGGACGGGGCGGTTTACACATACCCCAGACCCGCGAATGGGGATGGGGACGGAAAGGAAATGGGGAAGATTAATACTACGGCCGTAAGGCTCTTTGTCTCATCAGCTCTCCTCCTCTTACTGATAGTCTTCTACCTCTTAAATTCCGCAGCCATGTTGCATCTCTTTCTATCTTCTATCGATATTTTCATGCTGACTGCTCTTCTGAATTTGCTAACTGCATGCTTCCCCCCCTCCCGCGGCCCCGCTGCACACGACTTTCTACTCATACTCATCCCTATACCGTGCGAACCCCTTGTGCAAGAGTTAACCAGCATCTCCATTCTTTCATCCGCTTCACTGGTAAGCTCTGGAGCAGCCTTCCTTCATCTGTATATCCTCCTGCCTATGACTCGACCTCTTTCAAAAAGTGTGTCTCAAGTCACCTCTCCACCCGAAATTGACCTCTATTTTGCCTACTCTTTACTGTTATCTATTATGGGAGCGGCGAGTAGCGGGCTTTTTTTTGTACTCTTTTTGTTGCCTTTGAGACGTGTCCTTTGATGCAAAAAAAAATACCGTTCGTAATTGACTGAATAACTGGTGTGTAACGGATACATAATGCGTACCTTATTTCTTATATAAAAGCAGTGTATCTAATTATGGTTACTTTCAACGACAACGATCAGCAGAATTCTTCCGCGTGGCCAAAAGTGGACACGTGACCGTGAGCGTGTGGGGGTGTATAAGTTGTCACGTAATGGGTGACGTGCAGCACATTCAGGGGCTGTTATATGCTGTCAACTCGGTTGACATATAAAATAATTTATTTTTGCCTTCCTTTACCGCCAGGGACCACCCCTTCCCCTCCTGGTCCAGTATACTTCGTTCATGACCGCTCCTTTGTTTATCGGGCTCGTATTGTGCAGGAGTGGTTCCAGGACCCCCCTCAGTTCCAACTCCCGCCATGGCCTAGTAGGGAGGCAGATTGCAACCCCCTTGAAAATATCTGGGGTTCGATGGTAAACACGTGGGAGCCTCAGCAAGAGCGCACATCTCCGGAACTTTAGTCTCACGCTCGTGAGGTTTGGGAGGTATTCCGGGGTGAGCCAGACCTTGTTAGACGCCACATGGGAAACACGGGACGACGACTTCAAACTGTCATTGACAAGGGTGGTGGATGGACGGGATATTGAGGTAAGAAGTTTCTTCGAGTATGTGTGGGTGTGCATGTGTGTGCATGCGTCTACTGCTACCTGTATGCCTACTGTTATACATTCATGAATTTTATTTGAAGCACGATGACTTTTTCTTCAGGTTATGAGTCTGTATGCAGCCTTCCCCTTAGACAGTTTGTCATGGACGCCTATAACAAATAAAAGCTGATTTGGTTTAAACCGTATTTTTATACATTCTAATTGTTGTGTATATGCTCCAATTGGCTAACTGCCGGGACATAACTTATCCACCATTATTGCTTTCTGCAAGACCATAATGTGAAGAAATGCTTCGGAGAAAAAAAAATCTTAATATGATGAACCCAACCACTGGCATCGTGTATTACTGAGGCAAACACAACATGCAAATATAGTAACATAAGCCTAGCTTTTAATGGTAATCCATCTATATTTTACACAGGTGCCATACATACACCACTGTGAACCACACGGAACACATATACTAATAATAATAACAACAACGAAAAGCATAAATCCGCATTGTTTACATGTTTCGCATCGATCACGGTCGTATTGTTTGTTTTTCACATCGTTTACGGTCGCATTGTTTACGTGTTGCGCATCGTTTACGGGCGCATTGTTTACGTTTTCCGCATCGTTTACGGTCGCATTGTTTACGTTTTCCGCATCGTTTACGGTCGCATTGTTTACGTGTTTCGCATCGTTTACGGTCGCATTGTTTACGTTTTCCGCATCGTTTACGGTCGCATTGTTTACGTGTTTCGCATCGTTTACGGTCGCATTGTTTACGTGTTTCGCATCGTTTACGGTCGCATTCTTTACGTGTTTCGCATCGTTTACGGTTGCATTATTTACGTGTTTCGCATCGTTTACGGTTGCATTATTTACGTGTTTCGCATCGTTTACGGTCGCATTATTTACGTGTTTCGCATCGTTTACGGTTGCATTATTTACATTTTTCGCATCGTTTACGGTCGCATTGTTTACGTGTTTCGCATCGTTTACGGTCGCATTCTTTACGTGTTTCGCATCGTTTACGGTCGCATTGTTTACGTGTTGCGCATCGTTTACGGTCGCATTCTTTACGTGTTTCGCATCGTTTACGGTCGCATTGTTTACGTGTTTCACATCGTTTACGGTCGCATTCTTTACGTGTTTCGCATCGTTTACGGTCGCATTCTTTACGTGTTGCGCATCGTTTACGGTCGCATTCTTTACGTGTTTCGCATCGTCTACGCCCTACGGGCTCATTCTTTACGTGTTTCGCATCGTTTATGGGCGCATTCTTTACGTGTTTCGCATTTTTTACGGGCGCATTGTTCACGGGCGTCTAAGTAACGGAGTGTCTCGGGACGAGGGGGCAGTGGAGGAGGCCCCTTCCGCGAAGGTGTCGCCGGCCTGCTCCTCGACTGGGCCAGGGCCGACAGCCTCCTCCTTTTGGGACCCCGCGCAAGAAACATTTCCGTCCGCCTCAAGGTTCGGGTTAAGAACTTTTGGAGGCGTTGGGAACGTTTGCCGAAATATTATAATCGTTTTAATTACTCGGTGAAAGCCGTTGTCGCGGTTTGAGTAAGTCTGAGATGTGAATGAAAGATGGTGTGGAAAGCGGGAACACTGCCGCCTCTCGTTGTTCCTGCTTGTCCCTGCATTGTTCCTTTGAGATGTGGGCCTTCCACGCAGCAATTTCGCCTTGCAGTGCTTCCCTGTGATTGGTTTGCTTTATAAGTTCATGTATGAGATGTTCAAGTTCCTGGCAACATGGATGACGATGACGGGCTGATGAAGTACTCACGCCAGACGCGGCAAACGTTGTGGTCACCGCTTGTGTCGCAACCTTTCCCTTCCTGCAAACACGTCACCTCAAGAGTTTAGGGAGACGAACAAGAAAAAAATCGAATCATATCATGTGCCACTGTCTCCATTGTAACAAGGGTGTAGTAGCTATATAATAGTAGTAGTAGTAGTAGTAGTAATTATTCATATTGTAGTAGTATCCTCTCCACAAACATGAATCACTTTTCCCTACCACTTCTCTCTCTCTCTCTCTCTCTCTCTCTCTCTCTCTCTCTCTCTCTCTCTCTCTCTCTCTCTCTCTCTCTCTCTCTCTCTCTCTCTCTCTCTCTCTCTCTCTCTCTCTCTCTCTCTCTCTCTCTCTCTCTCTCTCTCTCAGGGTGGTCACACACAACCAGTTATATGCCTAACTATTTCGTAGCGCCTATGACAACAGGTGTAATGTCTGTCAAACTAAGGAAGCCATAATTATTTGTACATGAAGTATCCATTCTGAAGTAGAAAGTATTATAAATTCATACAAACCATGCTAATAGATTATAATATATAATGGTTTGGGTGTGACGAAAACTCAGTATTTCCATGAAACAATAATTCAGTCCTGTTATCACTTATAATCTATCCCTCCCAACGTAGCTCCTGTCGCCTACCAAGTCCACCGTCCCTTGCACCTTCACTCCTCCCCTTCCCAACACCCTCCTGCTTTTCACCCCGAGGCCCCGCTCTGCCTCCTCCTGTAGCAACATCTCTCATATTATTGCGTCAGTGGGAGAGTTCTGCCGTTTCCAGATTCACCGTCAGGTAGAAGGTGCATGGTCACAGCTATTCTTTGATTATTATCATAGGCAATGATAATGTTATAATGGCTTGTTATCCTGGCCGTCGGGAAATATCATATGGTTCGTGAGGGTTGTCGAGTCATGATTACGAAGCATGTGTTTCATGTGAATAAAATACGAATACACTGTGGAGCAAGGGGGATGGGGTGTGTGGTGTGTGAGGTCCTGGCAGTACCCAGAGATCGACGGGAGGGTGCCTGCTGGCGAAAGCGAGTCCAACTCGTGATCAGGCCGTGGCGAATTACACACACACACGCCGTCTCGCTCGCCTAATAAGGGTTCCGCTCACCTAATTAATCAACGACCAATTATACGTTTTTCTGGCGGGTTCAGAATTTTGTTTTCCGCCCCCTTGATGGCCGCGACGCCTCCAAAGTGGCGGGGATTTTATTATTAAACTTCCTACGACTTCAGCTTCTTAGATATTGATTTTTTTATTGATTTTGATCGAGATTATATTTTTTGCAGGTCATTCGAGGACGTGCGCGTGGTGAGAGGGACGATGTCTGAGAGGGGATGAATATGACCGAGGAGGAAGAGGAGGAGGAGGGGAGGAAGAGGAGGAGGAGGAGGGGACGGGAATGGACTTCAACTTTTTTTTTTATATACCGACTTTTTTTTACTGTTTTTTAAAAAAAAAATTATTATTTATATTTTCATTTTTTTTCGATTGGTTTTATTTTTTTGCAAACTTCCTACAACTTCAACTTTTTTTTTTCATATATATATTTTTTTCATATTTAGCAAGTTTCTCTCTCTCTCTCTCTCTCTCTCTCTCTCTCTCTCTCTCTCTCTCTCTCTCTCTCTCTCTCTCTCTCTCTCTCTCTCGTTTTCCTTTCTTCTACTTTCCTTTTATTTTCATTCTTTTATTGTTTTTGATGTTTGGTTTTGCTGTTTTCTTTTTTCAATTGTTTTGTTTTGCCGCGGCAGGATGGAAAACACTAACACCAGACAGAGGACCAGGTGGAGAGGTGAAACTAGAACCCTTAATAGAACAGAATGGAATACACTAACACCAGACAGAGAACCAGGTGGAGAACGTTGGGAAAGGCCTTTATTTTTGGGTGAACATGTGAAGCTTGAAGACAGAGATAATTATAATGATGATGATGATTATGATGATGGTCACTCCCTCTCGCTACCCCACTCAACACCTCATTCCTCTCACAGCCTTAAAAACACTCATTTCGTATCCCACTCAACACCTTTTTTCGTTGCCCACTCACTCTCTCGCTGGCGTCCACTGTACCTCCTTTTAGCCCACTCCACACCTCCTTCCACTCATTTCGCGTTCCACTCACCAAGTTTAGAGTTCGTTTACCACTTAAAGACTCGCTATCCGTCACTGTGTTGCCTCCACTTAGTCCACTTAGCTTCTCTTGTCTCTTCCATCGTCCATTCGCACTGCACACTTCCACCTCCTACTTCTCCGCCTCCTCCTCTAATCGCTTACACACTGCTTTCCTCTCTCTCTATCTCTCTCTCGTTCGGTCTCCATTCTTTCAAGCACCTCTCCTTATGCCAAGCACACTCCATTCCTGCCAGCCACGCCACCACCATCACCCCATGCACCCCACCCCGCCTCTGGGCTTTCAATGCAGCCCCCTTTTCCCTTCCCCTCAGCCCCGAAGTTCTGTCTCCTCTGTCCCATCCGGAGCATCAAAAGTCAGGTCTGTTCCATTCTTCAAGTCGCTTTCTGTCAGCTCCGAAATTCTGGCTCTTCTTTCCCACCTGGAGTCTCAAAAATCAGGTCTGTTCCATTCTTCAAGTCGCTTTCTGTCAGCTCCGAAATTCTGGCTCTTCTTTCCCACCTGGAGTCTCAAAAATCAGGTCTGTTCCATTCTTCAAGCTGCTTTCTGTCAGCTCCGAGATTCTGGCTCTTCTATCCCACCTGGAGTCTCAAAAATTAGGTCTGTTCGACCCTCCTCGTCTCTTCCCTTGAGCCCCGAAATTCTGTCTGTTTTCATGCGCCCCGGGCCTCAAAATCTTGCTCTCCGTTCCAGGCCTTACTCTACCCCTTCTTGCCTCGTCCCTATCCACTATCCCACCACCTCTAAACTCCATTTCACTGCACTTCTCATTTCATTCCTCTACCTCTTCTCCCTTGCACTCTATCCGCTGTCTCACTTCTCTCCTTTCCCTCCTATCTCACCCCCTTCCACTTCTCTCTACTCTCCTCCACTGCTCTATTCTATCTCATTCTGTCCTCTAACTCTTTTCCAACCATTATTTCCTCCTCCTTCCTACTTCCACTGTTATCTCCCCTTCCTCCCTCCCCCCACGACCCTTGCCTCCAGCCCAATGCCTCGAGATTCAACTCTTCTGCTCAATTTCATCTTATTCTTCCACTAACTCTTCTTTTTTCCCACCATCATGTTCTTCAATCCACTAACAGTTCTTTTTTTCTTCCTCCTGTTCTCTCCTGCCCCGTGCCGTCTCTTTCCACCGTTCCTCTGCTAAGACTTTCACTTCACTTCTCTATTCAGTCTCTACTCCTCCTCTAACTCTTCTCCACTTACTCCTCACCATCATCTTCAATCCACTAACTCCTTTCTTCTTCCACATCCTTTTCGCCAATTTCGTTTCTTCCCTCGTCCCAATGCCTCCAAATTCTACTTTTTATCTCTGTTTCAGCTCTACTCCTCTACCTCTTCTCCCTTGTCCCACCTCTAACTTCTTCAATTCAATAACCTTTCTCTCCTTTCCCTTTCCGCTCCGTTCCGTTTCTTCCATCGTCTAAATACCTTCAAATTTTAGTCCTCTTCTTTGTTTGATATCAACTCCTCTACCTTTTCTCTTTTACCCCCCATCAACTTCTTCAATCCACTAACACTTCTGTTTTTCCTTTCCCTTACCGCCCTGTCGTTGCTTCCCTCGTAACAATACCTCCAAATTCTACTTCGTATCTCTATTTCATCTCTACTCCTCTAACTCTTCTCTTTTACCCACCATCGATTTCTCCAATCCACTAACCTTTCTCTTCTTTCCTACCCTTTTCGCCCTGTTCCGTTTCTTCCCTTTTCCCAATGCCTCCAAATTCTACCTCGTATCTCTATTTCATCTCTACTCTTCTACCTCTTCTCTCTGGCTCCCTTGATACCTTCCTCCTTACACCACTTCCCTCCTCTCCCTTCCTCCGCGCCCTCAGCACCCAGGGACAGCGGGGAAGGTCAATTAGCTCGGCGTAACCGCCTTCAAGTTCTGCCTCGCGTCCTCCCTCTCACGACTCATTGGCGCTATTGACCGACAGCCCCGTCGAGGCAACCACCGCCACCTCGCTTCTCGCTTCTTCATTCCTCCGTATCCTCAGTGCTTATGTGCAGCTGTCTAGTGTGTGTGCGTGTGTGTTTGCGTGTGCGTTTATGGCCCATGAAAGCCCCGTATCGCCCGTATCAATATCGCAGCATGACACAACGTTGCCAACCCTGGACGCCGCCGACAAACGCATATAAACGTTTTTCCCCACGAGCCAATAAACGTTTGAGTGCCAATAAAAATACCTTACCGCCAAAAGTCTGTGTCAGGAGCGGGAATCGAACCCATGCACCCCCCACCCCGGAGAGGACCAGAGCACCCGTGAGCCTCCGAGCGAGAGAGATTTGTATAGAAAGGGGAAGAAGAAGAAGGAAGAGGAGGAGGAGGAGGAGGAGGAGTAATAAGCAATGAAAGGAAGGAAGAATGGAAAATCGTACTGGAATGAGGGAATGATACGGAATGAATAGAGAAGAGGAAGAAGAGAAGGAGAGATAAAAGAACGTGAACAGATAGAGAGAGGAAGCAGAAGGAAGAAGATGAATAAGCAATGAAAGGAAGGAAGAATAGGAAACCGGATTGGAATGAGGGAATGATACGGTATGAAGAGAAAAGAGTAATAAGTGAAAGAGGGAGAAGAAAGTGAACAGATAGAGAGAGAAGGGGAGCAGAAGGAGCAGAAGGAATAATAAATGAAAGAAGGGAAAAATAGGAAAACGGATTGGAATGAGGGAATAAGGATATGAGGAAAGAGAGGAAGAAGAGACGAAGGGTGGCTGAGTGGTTAGCGTGTTGGGCTCACATTCACCACGCCATGGACAACGTCGGTTCGAATGCCCACGCTGGGATTTTTCAGTCATCACCGAGTGGTTTCAGACTACCCACATGCTGTCCAGAAAACCACCCATCAACCCGGACTCTAGAAGAAACCGTCCAATGAATCAAAATAGTTTCGGGGGGCAGCATGAGCCAATCATAACTGGCGCCACTATAAAAATGACGGGCTTGCCATGACGGGCTTGGGCCGACCATCTGGCCCCTGAAGAAAGCCTACCGGCGCTATAGGCGAGGATGTGAAAAAAAAAGTGGACAGATAATAACATGAAGTCAAGAGAGAGAGAGAGAGAGAGAGAGAGAGAGAGAGAGAGAGAGAGAGAGAGAGAGAGAGAGAGAGAGAGAGAGAGAGAGAGAGAGAGAGAGAGAGAGAGAGAGAGAGAGAGAGAGAGAGAGAGAGAGAGAGAGAGAGAGAGAGAGAGAGAGAGAGAGAGAGAGAGAGAGAGAGAGAGAGAGAGAGAGAGGAAAAAAGAGGCACCAGAAAAATTTTACCGGACCAATGAGGAGAAAAAGAGAAAGGGAAGTAAAAAAACAAAACAAAAACAAAAAAAACAATGGATTTAAAAGATACAAGTGCCCCCTTCCCTTCCCCTCCTTCCTTCCCCCCTCCCCTTCCCCCCAAATGACCCTAACACGAAGATGAAAGACGAGTGCATATACATGAAGAGGACAACACACACACACACATTCATACACAACCCTCCCCCCTCCCCGTCCTCCCCCCCCCCCACACATACACAAAGAGAAAAACAAGGCGATGAGAGAGAGAGACTTTTCGCCGGACTCAAAGTGAACCTAAGCTTTTGATTATGAAGCAAAATTCCGGACTGTTTTTTGTGTTTCTTTTGATGCACGAGGAAGCATTTTTGCCGCCGGACCCTGCACGCGGAAACACTACACTGCGAATATGTCGGCGATGCGGCCTTTTCTGTCGGGTTGCCAGATGCGCCGACCAAGGTTACCAGATACTCTGACCAAGGTTACCACAGTCGCCGACCAACATATCATAGTCGTCGACCAACGTAGCCAGATTATCGTACTCTGGATATTGTGTATGCCGAATTCTGACCTCAAAAAACTGTCGCACTTACACGGATAACGACATTCACTCACGGTCATTGTTAAAATAGTTAGTTATTGTGATTTTAGCAATAGTTATGGGTCAAAAGCCGGAAAATACGATATTAGGACTACTTTCATCTTGCAACACTGCCCCTGCCCCTGACTCCTGCCCCAGACACTAGGAATGGTTGACCTTGCCCGCCGCTCACGCCCCGCCAGCCCCCTGCCCCCCACGCCCCGCCAGCCCCCTGCTTCCATCGCCCCGCCAGCCCACCGGCCACCGCGCCCCGTCAGCCCTCCGCCTCACCAGCCCCCTCCACTAAGCATATATCTTAAAATCGTTACCAGAGGCGCCGATCAACGTTACCAAAAGCGCCGACCAACTTTACCAGATGCTCTAATTCTTTTTTTTCTTTTACAGTAAACAGCTCAAGGGAAGAAACACTACAATCAAACAAACAAAAAAGCCCCGCCAATCACTGCTCCTATAGAAAATAAATGAGTAGATGTTGTAACTATGCATTTTCTAACAACTAAAAATTAACAACCGCTTAATAACCTCATGCCGAGTCTAATGTGCTGTGTGTATCTTTTAACAACTAATAACTAACAACTACCCTACAACCTCATGGCGGATTGAATGTGTCTAACTTTCTTCTAATAACTAGTAACAATCAGCACCTAACAACCTCATGGCGGATCTATTGTGTTTTAACTATCTTCAAACAGCTAATAGCTGACAACTACCTACCCTCATGCCGGATTGAATGTGTCTGTAACTATCTTCTAACTAGTAACTAACAACAGTATGTTGCAACTATTTTCTAAGAACTATCAATTCACAACCGCCTAACAACTACATGGTGGCTTTAGGCCCCGAGCACACTAGCGACTTTGTAGAGCCACAAGTGGCTGCGTTTTGTGGCGGGGATATTTTCTCCCATAGGTTCCCATTGTTTTCAAGCTTTGCCGATCACACTTGTGTCTGTGGCTCGCGACTGTGGCAACCTGTCGCTCGTCCCCGCCACAAACAGCGCATTTTGTGGCGGCGTTTTGTGGCTGACTGAGAGCACACTAGCGACCTCTGGCGACCACATGTGGCTGCTAATCAGTGATGCAGGAAACTTTCCTGGGTCATCCTAAAGTAGTCAAAAAATTTATCATCATCTGCTCTGAAGTCACTCATTATCATGTAAAACTGTCCGTGGGTCAATCTCGAAGCAGTAATTGGGTGCATCCATAGCGCTCTCCGACGACGGCGGCGGCGACGTCGCAGAAGTATAAGCAGTGACAGTGCCTCTTCCTCAGAGTCCATGCTGAAACTGAGATGTAGTGATATCGATGTGGCGACCAAATGTGGCCGGGTATTCAAAACATAACCACATGTGGTCGCCACATGTGGTCGCAACTTGTGGCTCTAAAAAGTGGCTAGTGTGCTCTGGCCCGCCACTTTGCGCGGCCACTTGTGGTGCCACAGAGTGGCTAGTGTGCTCGGGGCCTTAATCAGTTGTATCTATCTGCTTCCAAGGGTTGACGGTTCGGAGATGCGCACCGCAGCCACGCGCAGGACTAGCGTATGCCCCCACCTATACCTTTACACTAATTATCCTCTAACAACTATTACTAGGGGAGACCGGGGCAAGTTGGCTACAGGGGTAAGCTGGCACACTTGAAATAATTTCACTATTAATTGCTCGACGGCAGCGATACGCACACCAAGTGATCGCCACATTGATCCCCAGTTGCTAACAAACTGCCATCCTGAGGGGTCGCAGGAGTTGGCTGCTGTGGGGCAAAGTTTGATTTTGATGCTGGAAAGTAAATTTTCTTTTGATTATATTATTTGCTATAACATGTCTGTTTATTGGGGGGGTGCTTTTCAATTCAGCCATATTCTAACTTAAGGTATAAGGACTGTCTACCCTCAATACCGATCACACTAGGTTTCTCAGTATATACTAAAATCGTTGTTTATGACTAATTTCTTGAATGGGGCAAGTTGGCTCAATGAAGACGGGGCACGTTGGCTCAGTGTCAACTTGCCTCACATTAGGCTATACATGAACTGGTTGCGGCATGCACGCACTCACATAGCCTACAGCATGGCTACTCAACTGGCGGCCCGCGGTCCGAATCTGGACCTTCTGAGTGTTGTGGTTGGACCCCAGGCTCCAAGGAGTAGAAAAAATATAAGTAAATAACATGAAGGTACTGGCAATGGATTCTTGCAAGTGTATTTCCTCAACTGACTGTAGGCCCCACAATCAGTCGAAGAAATGCACTTGGAAGAATCCATCGCCAGGACCTTCATGTTGTTTAATTATATTTTTTTACTCGTGGAGCCAGTCAATATTTATCCGGACCTCTGCATACATTTGAATTTTTCTAACCGGACCTTTGCTTATAATAGTTGAGTAGCCCTGGCCTACAGTGCTAGGCTGCTTTTGACAGATAGATTGATAAGCAAATAGGCTACAATTAATTAACTATTTTCACTTTAATATGATAAATGGTCAGTCTTTTGTTATGATGCTGTGGTATTGGTATTTTCTTGACTGAAAATGTATGTTTTGTGTTACTTTGGGACATAATGGTCTTTAAATTACGCAGTACAGATAATCTGTATATAAATTTACGGTCATACGCTTCTAAGTTGCTTTTAATATATGATGTGCCAATTTACCTCATAGTGTGTGCCAACTTACCCCGTATGCGGGGTAAGTTGGCACATGTTAATTATTTTTTTCGAAAGAATGCTGTACTTTTGTTTGGAGAGAAAACATTGTTTTTATTGCATGGAATGTAAGAGGAATGTTTGTATTTTTGAGTGAAACTATCAAATTAACAAAATCCTCTTTTGTTTTGCTTCCATCAGCGAAAATGTAAAAAGTGTGCCAACTTGCCCCGGTCTCCCCTATTGACCACTCTTTTGGCCTCTTGTTCTATTTTTCTTATTTTGGAGCAGCGTTTGGCGTGCATTTTTTGTTACTTCATTTTGCTTTAGTGTCCTTGAGCTGTCTCCCTTGCTGTAAAAATAAATAAATATAAAGAAACTCCCTTACATCATGACGGATTTGAAAGGAAGGTGACAGGCAATTATTCCCCATCTTAAATAAATTTCCGAAGATATAATTCCCAGTGTGGACTTTTTTTTCCCCTTTAACAGCTTCCTCCCAGAACATGTTTCGGTTGAGATTCACTTCACGCACCTTTCCTTGTCTCGCCTCCTACTTAACCGGCTGCTGTTTTGTTGTCTTATGTGTTTTCTACCAACCTTCAACTAACTTTTACCCATATTTTCCTCTACTATTTGCTATTGCTGTTACTATTCTATTGCTTTTACTATTCTATTGCTATTACTATTACTATTCTATTACTATTACTATTCTATTACTATTACTATTCTATTGCTATTACTATTCTATTACTATTACTATTCTATTACTATTACTATTCTATTACTATTACTATTTATTACTATTACTATTTCTATTACTGTTACTATTTCTATTACTATTTATATTACTAGTACTATTTTTATTACTATTACTATATCTATTACAACTTCTATTACTATTACTATTTATATTACTATCTCTATTACTACTACTTCTATTACTATATCTATTACTATTTTTATTACTATTACCATCTCGAACACTATTACTAAATTTATTACTATTACTATTTGTATTACTATTACTATTACTATTTACTATTGCTATTTCCTCTACTAACCTTCAACACACCCATACCCATATTTCCCCCCTTGGCATTTTCCCCAGGTCAGATTTCCCTTCCCCCTGGCGCTTTTCGAGAGGAGGAACAACCTGCTGTTTTGTTGTTCTATGTATCTTGTACTAACAACTTCAACTGATCTTTACACATATTTTCCCCCCTTGGCAGTTTCCCTTCCCCCAGGTTAAATTTCCCTTGTGGTCGCTTTTCGAGAGGAGGAACGGTTGCTGAGGTCGGCAGTAGCCATGGCGACAGCGGCGGCAGAGAGAACGTGATATGAAGCCCACTTGACGCCTCAGGGACACAAAAGGCTGCAGGGAAGAGGGAAAGAATCGAAATGTTTGTCACACAACACTCAGCGTCATATTTCCAAACACTTCATCGTCCATGCACACACACATTTGACAAAGCTTTCGTAGGTGTTGAGGGCATTTCCAGGGTTAGTTTTATGACCCCTCTGGTAGGCTGACCCTTCTTTTGTGACATGGACCTACAAGAACACTCATTAGAACGCGACTGATCTTCTTTTTGGTCCATGGAAATAGTTGATGTGAGAGGAGAAAGCGTTTGAAAATACCAATCTCAGGCTAAGCGACGAGCTCATCTTTGCCGCCACACTGTTAGAGGCTGCTTCAAAGTTACGTTAGATTAGGTTAAGTTTTAAGACTTGAGTTGTGCGTCACTGGAATAAGCGTTCAGGTATTTCTCAAGACACGACGCCTTTCACGCCTTCAACTGGGGCCATATTCATATACATTTCGGAGTCCAAGCACACACATTTGATAAAGCTATTTCCAAGTGTAGTTTAATGACCCTGGTGGTACTTTGACCCTTCTTCAGTACCAGGAACCCGAAAACGCACTCATCCATTTAGTCTCCCTTTTGGACTTTGGAAATAGTCGGCGCCCAAGCACACACATTGAGAAGAATATTTATTACTGCTGATTTCGAGAGAGCAATGTTGAGGAATTACGAACATCTTTTATATCGAAAAGGATCAACAACGAAAAGAATATTGTGCCACTGATTGAGAGAAAACAGAAAACATAGCAAGGCTTTCGAAGGAGTTTTGAGCATTTCCAGGGGGAGTTTAATGTCCCTGGTGGTAGTTTGACCCTTCTTCCCTACCTGGCACCTAAGACAACACTAATAAGATCCCGTTTAGTCTCTCTTTTGGACTTGTGAAATAGTCGGCGCACACATTTGACAAGGCTTTCGTTGGAGTTTCGGGCATTTCCAGAGGTAGTGTAACGTCCCTGGTGGTAGTTTGACCTTTCTTCACTACCAGGAACCTAAGAAAACACTCATGAGAACCCGATTAACCTCCTTTTCGGCCTTTGGAAATAGCTGACGTGAGAGGCGGAAACGTCTGAAAATACCAACCCAGCCAGGCCCGCTAGTCCATTCCTTCCAGCGGGGCGGCGGGGCTTGGCGTGGCCTTGAAGCTGTGGTGTTATGCTTCCCGGGCGCCGCTGGGCTGGGGGGCGAGGCGGCGGAGGAAGCGTGTCAGTGTTAATTGGGGCTGCATGATTGACAGAGAGGCGTCCACAACAACACGAGGCGAGCTGCATCCCGCCGCTCGTGTCACCGCTAATGCTTCCACGAGACCCCGCCAAGCAGCGTCATCCAAAGCTCCAGCCGGGGTCATATTCTTAAACATTACTGCGCCCACACAGACACTTAACAAAGCTTTCGTAGGAGTTTTGTGTATTTCCAGGGACCGTTTTATGATCTTGGTGATAGCTTGACCCTTTTCTGTACCCTGAGTCTAGATAAACACTCCTGAGAACCGGATTGACCTCATTTTCGAGCTCTGGAAATGGGTGATGTGAGGGGCGGAAGTGACTGAGAACATCGAACCCTGATGACGTTACAAGTGGAGTCGATTCACGCGTACTGTCGTCAGTTGTAAAGAGAAGATGTGAAGGAAAGTACCTGTGCCTATTTTCGTCTACCACATGTTCAGTCGGCGCAAATGAAAGTGGCGCGACTTGCCTCAGACTTAAACAAATATAAGTAGTGAGAAAATGTGGAAAATTATCACTTACCTCGTTGTAATGGTGTGTCGGCACCCCCCTACGCTTAACGCACTCATCAAGAGAGCTAAGAAGGGAAGTGGCGAGGTTTTGCAGTGTTTCAGCGTCAATTTCCTGCCAGGCCTTCAGTACCGCCGTTTTGGGGAGGTTGCGGAGGTGGTGGCTACGTTTCGCACTTTTCGTTTTAAAATGGGCGAAAGACTTTCTGCTGCATTTAAATCACGTGAGTTACCTGGCCAGTCAGTGAATGGAATATCACAGTCTGTAAGCCACTGAGTTACATCTTTGGCTGTGCGGCACGGCGCGGTGTTCCGGCCTGCATGAAAATGTTTGCCCCGCAAGTGTCTGATAAGCGGTCACACAGGAGCTCGAGGTAACTATTTTTGGTCATGGTTACTTTTTCAAGAAGGAATGAAAAATCAACAACACTATGATAAAAAAACACCATCCCACACTCTCACTTTCTCTGGGTGTTTCACTACATCTCTGGTACACTCGGGTTACTGGGCCGCTGCCTCGGCCGGCACACCCTGTCAGACATGTTGCCACCCACACAGAACACATAACACTGCCCCATCACTCCACTTGGGGTTAATGAGGCCGCTGCCTCTGGCGACACACCCTGGCCGGCACGCCCTGCCAGACATGTTGCCACCCACACAGAACACATAACACTGCCTCGTCACTCCACTTGGGGTCAACGGGGTCGCTGCGGCACACCTTGCCAGGTGTTTTGCCGGCGGTAAGCCCTGGATTAATCTAGTTGACGTCTGATGACATTTAAAGTCCGTTTGTTAATTTGGTTTGCCTGGCCGGGATGTTTGTCGTGTCGTGGTGGTGAGGCGCCGCCGCCACCATGATGTCCTTGACTCAGCGTGTCTGTTCTCACTCTGCAACTCCCGTATTATTTGAAATTTCCTTTAGTGGCTTCCTCTCTTTGTTGCGATTTTGTCACTGTCAAGTTGAGGTTGCACATACATTGGTTGTTGATGTGTAAAGGCAGGCGAGTGACAAGAAGAAAAAAACGCGAAAATCGACCTTCTGCCGCTGCAGTAACCTCTTCGGATCACTTGCTGACACACACTGGCTCAAGGTCACCTCCCTCACCTGTCCATCTCGGAGCACACTGGCTGCCAGGCGTACGAGAACCACGCGGCACGTGATGCCTACGACCAGGTGGGTGGGGTGGGCGGGTAGGATTTGAAATGACTAGAGAGACGATGAACCACCTCCGCGCCGTAAGTTCATCCATACCCGGCGCCGCAGACACAAGCGAAGACACAGGTTTCAGGAACTTTCATTCACTGGCACTGTAGAGTTTCGCTTGTTTATGAATACAATAAGGTAACGGTACTTTATTGGGGTGGCACTATTCCTTTAATCATTAAAGGAATAGTGCCAAATCAAAATACCAAAGTGCCAACTGTTTTAACATTAAAGTTTAATGTTAAAACAGTTGTTAATTTGACTGCTTTCCGGCAACTACCAACGGCTGATCTTTGCGCTACTTCTGTTGTTATGAGATCCAACTCTTGTGATGAAGCAGTGGCATAAAACCAATAAGCGGCGTTAATACTTACACAAAATAATTAACTGGTAGGATAAAGCGATGCTATTTGAGCGTGGGAGAACAATGAAAGGCTCCTATCGTTCAGTGTGGGTAGAACACCTAGATTACTAAGCTCCACACGAGGTAGTAGAAAAGTGATTATTAGCCTATTATTTCAATATATTTAACATATACTTACAAGAGTCATAGGATTAGCCTCCTAGTTTGTGTGTGTGTGTGTGTGTGTGTGTGTGTGTGTGTGTGTGTGTGTGTGTGTGTAACTCACCACGGCCTGATCACGAGTTGGACTCGCTTTCGCCAGCAGGTACAGTTGCGGAAATGAGTTCCTGTACCCACTGTGGCAAGCCTTCCCTCCAACCGGCACCGTCGCATTAGTACTACTCAAGTGTTGTTGCGAATGAACGGTGTTCGTCGTGTTCGGGTGTGAGTGGCGGAGAGGTTCACTGCTATTCATGAAGTGTAAGGGAGGCTTTATTCATAATTAAGAGGTTAAAATAAGTGTAGCTTGTGTATGTAACACATGTTAAACCAAGATATCACTACAAAATAATAACAGCAGAGAGAAGACGAGACGTATTATCTAGAGTCGAGACTTTGATGTTCCGCTCCTCCATCAGCATTCACGTGTGAACGTGTGCACACTGGCAGCAACAGCATACGAGAAAGCATGAATCCATGAACACCTCCCACAATGAACGTGAACCTGATCCAATGTTTGTTGTCCATTTACTAGCTAGAGGCTGGTGGTAAAAAACAGTATTACTTAACTAAAAGGAGCAAGGTCCACAAACTATTGCATGAAGTATGTTATACGCACTCAGCCATGGTGGGCGTCACGTGACCACGGTTTCGAAACACACCACCTAAATTATACCCATATAGTTGAAGGACCATCAACTCCAAATAAGTATATGCCACTTTACCCTGGCACTGCCGTGATTCACTATAGTAAGTTAACAGTAACCCACAACAACCTCTTGCATGTGGGTCTCTGCTCTCATAACACAGTGTGAACTATTGAATGGTGGTGTAGTGGGCAGGCAAGCAAACCGTCAAATATTCTCTCTCTCTCTCTCTCTCTCTCTCTCTCTCGTGTCTGCAGAGAGAGAGAGAGAGAGAGAGAGAGAGAGAGAGAGAGAGAGAGAGAGAGAGTCTGCACACGTTCACACGTGAATGCTGATGGAGGAGCGGAACATCAAAGTCTCGACTCTAGATAATACGTCTCGTCTTCTCTCTGCTGTTATTATTTTGTAGTGATATCTTGGTTTAACATGTGTTACATACACATGCTACATTTATTTTAACCTCTTAATTATGAATAAGGCCTCCCTTACACTTCATGAATAGCACTGAACCTCTCCGCCACTCACACCCGAACACGATGAACACCGTTCATTCACAACAACACTTGAGTAGTACTAATGCGACGGTGCCGGTTGGAGGGAAGGCTTGCCACAGTGGGTACAGGAACTCATTTCCGCAACTGTACTCTCCCGAAGGAGCAGTTGCTCATTATCGTCGATCTCTGGGTACTGCCAGGACCTCACACACCACGCACCCCATCCCCCTTGCTAAAGGGGAAACGGTAACCACTTCAAGTCAACCGAAAAATCCGGCCTGAGCGGGGCTCGAACCGCCACCTGTTTGGCCGCGAAGCCTTGCAGCGCAGCGCCCTACCAATTGAGCTACCGGAGCGGTGTGTGTGTGTGTGTGTGTGTGTGTGTGTGTGTGTGTGTGTGTGTGAATATATAAATAAATAAATGCATAAATAAATGAATAAATATATAAAATCAACAAATATACCTGTCTATCTATCAATCTGTCTGTTATGGGGTTTAATTAAATGTAGCTGTACGGTGTCTATCTATAGTGTGGTCGTTGCCAATTCTCGCCAGCCGACTCAACTGTTATGAAATATGTCCATACACTTCTGTCCGTATTTGATTTTCTTCTTTGTTATTTCTTTATATATTTCGCCACATACTTTATCATTGTCGTGAATCGTATCCTTTCGTCTATGTAAATGTTGTATGGGTCTTATGCTTTCGTCTAGAGCGTTGATGTGTCAGTTATTCATTCGTCTATACTCTATAAGGTTGTTGCGAGTCATTATTTCGTCTATAGCGTTGTTGTGTGTCATTCTTTCGTCTATACTCTATAAGGATGTTGCGAGTCAAGTGTCTATAGCGTTGTTGTTTAAGTCATTCTTTCGTCAATACTCTATAAGGATGTTGAGGGTCAAGTGTCTATAGCGTTGTTGATTGAGGCATTCTTTCGTCAATACTCTATAGGGATGTTGAAGGTCAAGTGTCTATAGCGTTGTTGATTGAGGCATTCTTTCGTCAATACTCTATAGGGATGTTGTGAGTCATTCGTCTATAGCGTTGTTGTCATTTTATCGTCTATACTTTGTAAGGTTATCGAGAGTCATTATTTCGTCTATAGCGTTGTTGTGTGAGTCATTCTTTCGTCTATACTCTATACGGTTGTTGAGTCATTATTTCGTCTATAGCGTTGTTGTGTGAGTCATTCTTTCGTCTATACTCTATACGGTTGTTGTGAGTCATTATTTCGTCTATAGCGTTGTTGTGTGAGTCATTCTTTCGTCTATACTCTATACGGTTGTTGTGAGTTATTATTTCATCTATAGCGTTGTTGTGTGAGTCATTCTTTCGTCTATACTCTATACGGTTGTTGTGAGTCATTATTTCGACTATAGCGTTGTTGTGTGAGTCATTCTTTCGTCTATACTCTATACGGTTGTTGTGAGTTATTATTTCATCTATAGCGTTGTTGTGTGAGTCATTCTTTCGTCTATACTCTATACGGTTGTTGTGAGTCATTATTTCGACTATAGCGTTGTTGTGTGAGTCATTCTTTCGTCTATACTCTATACGGTTGTTGTGAGTTATTATTTCATCTATAGCGTTGTTGTGTGAGTCATTCTTTCGTCTATACTCTATACGGTTGTTGTGAGTCATTATTTCGACTATAGCGTTGTTGAGTCATCCAGAGAGAAAAATTAGTCGTTACGAATATTGGATCAGAAAGGATTATTATATGCATTACTGTAAATTACTATCAGATTACTATAAGGGATCATTCGCTGTAGCTGCGCGTGGCCTCGGAGTTCATCTCCGTAGCAAAGCAAAAAGATGAGCTTGTAGCATTTCAGGAAGGGTAGAAGTTAAGGGTTTCCGAAGGGGAGGTTCACTTTCTTCTATTCTTTCTTTCCTTTTAACTTACTTTCCTTGTTTTTCTTTCTCTCTCTTCTTGTATCCTTTCTTCCTTTTTCCTCTCCCCACCCACTTCCTTCTATCTTTCCTTCTTTCCTTTATTCTATATCTTTCTTCCTCTCTTTTTCTTTCTTTCTTTCTCCCTTTCTTTGTTGTTGAGTCATCTAGAGAAAAATCAGTCGTTACGAAAATTGGGTGAGAGAGAAAGGATTAGAATGCATCACCAAGGGAGCACACATTATAGATATGCGTGGCCTCGGCGTTCATCTCCGTAGCAAAGCGAAAAGATGAGCTTGTAGCATTTCAGGAAGGGTAGAGGTTAAAGATTTTCGAAGTATGTACACGCGCACACACACACACACACACACACACACACACACGCACACACACACACACACATACACACACTTTTTTCTTTCATCCTTTCTTCCTATATACATTCCTTTTTTCTCTCCCCACCCATTTCCTTCCTTTCTTTCTTTCTTTTATTCTTTGTACCTCCGTTTTTCATTTTCTTTTTTCTTACCTACGCTTTTTTTTCTTTTTCTCTCTTTCTTTCTGTCTTTCTTCCTCCTGCCTTTCATTCTTTTTTCTTTCTTTCTTACTTACATTTTCTGTCTTTCTCTCTTTCCTTCCTTCCTTCATTCATTCATTCATTCATTTCCCCACACATTCCCTCCCTCCCTCCCTTCTCCCTTCCATCCTTCTATCCTTCAGTCCTTCCTTCTTTCCTTTCCTCCCTCCTTCCTTCTTTCCTCCCTTCCTTCTTCCTCCCCCCCCTTGCAACCCTCCCCCCCCACACGCACACACGCACACGCACGCACACGCACACACTGTATCTCTGTATGGTGGGCTGGCTGGTTGGCGCGTCATCAATATGCTAAGCAGGAACGCGGCGTCGTTGCTTTCAATTGGCTCCTGAATATATCTCGTAAAAATTGTAATAATGCTAATTGGGAGTTATCAGAACGACACCGCACGCCTCCTCCTCCTCCTCCTCCTCCTCCTCCTCTTCCTCCTTCTACTCTTCTTCCTCATATATGTATTCTTCTTCTTTTTCTCTTCCTCCTCTTTTTCTATATTAGTTTTCGTTCTCGTCTTTGTCTTCTTCGTTTTCGTTATGTTTCTTTCTTTGTTTGCTTCTTCTTCTTCTTTATTCTTTTTTCTTCCTCTTCTTCTTCTTCGTACTCGTCTTTCGTCTGTTTCGTTTTAGTCTTCTTTTTCTTCTTTTTCTTCTTCTTTATTCTTTTTTCTTCCTCTTCTTCTTCGTACTCGTCTTTCGTCTGTTTCGTTTTCGTCTTCTTCCTCTTCTTCTTCTCCTTCCTCCTCTTCTTTCTTTTCCTGATCCTCGTCCTCGTCCTCGTTTCCGTCTTCCTCCGCCTCCTCCTGTTCTTATTCCTCTTTTTTTCTCCTCCTCCTCATCATCTTCGCTCCTCCTTTTCATCTTGTTCTGCCTTGTTTCCTTAAGGCCCAGTCACACTGGCTCTACCACCTACTGCCGATCTCCAGCGACCTGCAGGTCGCGGGAGGTCTCACATGGTCAACGATTGGTCGTGCGTGCGATCGTCATGTGTCTCCGTCTGCCCTATGGCCAATGGAGGTTTTAGGTCATGCTCTAAAACCTCCAGCCGACCTCTCAGGTCGCTGCCGGTCGTAAGAAAGGTTGCCGTCCGGTGGCCGAATGGACTGCGTCTGGACGGCAAGCGGACTGCCACCGGTGGCCGACAGGTGACCATTAACTGTTGAACGGCGACCGGATGTCAAGCGGACGCCGTCTGGTTGCCGTCAGATAGTAGGAGGTCGCTGATGGTCGCCGTCCACTTTTCATCTGTCACTGGCCGTGGTCGACGTCCGAGGCGAGTTGTGCGGCGACCGGTGGTAGATCAAACCACCCTTGCCCGGAAATGAGGTACATTCCTGAGCAGTGACGTCCCACGCCCCTCAACCCGCCCAAGCTCCGTCCCAACTCAACCTGTTCCATAGGTCAAGCACACGGCCAAATGTGTATGGGTCACCTCTGCCTAACCAAAATCAATTATTGCAGGACACGATGTGCATAGCAGTAACAATGAGAGTCTGTAGAGCTAATGGCTTTTATCCATTTCAAAAAAGAACTTATGGGTGATGGAAATGCCTTAGAACGAATACAATGTTACATACATACTAACAGGTTAAACCAAGATTACTCGGAGCATTTTTTGCATGTCTGTCTTTTGCTGCAGTGAAGCACAGAATACTTCCATTACCTATATAAGTAACTATGTTTCTTACAAATAATTTACAGATATAAGAATGAGAAATGTATAATATGACTGGGTGAAAATATTATATACTGTAACACGTCAGCAGCAAATCGTTAAGGGAGGTCGCCATCCTCATTGCGACAGGACGCGTACTGGTCTTTGCCCGTCGGTCACCGGTCGGCGTATGGTGGGCGTCTTGGCCTGACTCCAGGTGTGAGGTCAAGGTGTGAATCTTACCATGGTCGCCGTCCGGCCACCCACTGGACGGACATTGGGCGGACACTAAACGACCGCCGGTAGCCGTTCGGTCGCACGACTACTTTGCTACCTATGTGGTCAGGGAACGGTGGGTGTGAATCGCAGCATTTTGAGGTCGCAGGTGGTCGTTAGCAGGTCGTAAAGTCAGTGTGACTGTAGCTTTACGATCTTCCTCCGTTCCCTTCCCCTTTCTTCGTTCTTTCTCCTCCTCCTTCCTTCCTTCCTTCCTTCCTTCCTTCTTTCCTTCTTTCCTTTTTACGCTTCTTCTGTTTTTTTCTTTTTTCTTTTATTTTCTTCTTTATTCCGTTTCGTCTTCTGTTCCTATTTCACATTATTATTCCTGTTCTTCCTCTCTTCCTTACGTTCTTTCTCTTTCTCTCCTTTATCGACTTTCTCCTCCTCCTCCTTCCTTTTTAAGTTCCTTCTGTTTTTTTTCTTTTATTTTCATCTTTATTGTCTCGTTTCTTGTTCCTATTTTTCTTTCTTTGTTCTTTCTTTCTTCCTTCCGTTCTTGCCCTTCCTCGTTCTTCTTCACTTATCTTCTTCTTCTGCTTGCTCTCCTTCCTACTCTGTTCACTCTTTTTATTTATTTATTCCCTATTCTATCTCGTTAACCAGAGGAAATGGAGAAGGAGGAAGAGAAATAGGGGTTAGAAGGAGGGGGTGGAGGAGGAGGAGGAGAGGGGGATAGGAAGGAAGAAGGAAAATAGAAAGAAGAAATTAAGAGAAGTGAAGGGACTGGAAGAGGAACATGAAGGGTGGAGGAAAGGAGAGGAAGGAAGAAGGAATGAAAGGAAGGGAGAAAAGAGAAGAGGGTCGAGGGAGAGAGAGAGAAGGAAAAGAACGGAAGGAATGGGGAGAGAAAAGGACGAGGAAGGGGAAAAGGTACGAATGGAAGGGGAAGAAACGATGGAGAGAGAGAGAGAGAGCGAGAGAGAGAGAAAAGGGAGTGGTGGTGGTAGTGGTGGTATTGGTTCTTGAGTTTATTTTTTATTTTTTACAACAAAGGAGACAGCTCAAGGGCACAATAAAAGGAAACAATAATGAAAAAAAAGCTCGCTACTCGCTGCTCACAAAAAGAATCCAAAGAGGTGGCCGAAAGAGAGGTCAATTTCGGGAAGAGAGGTGTCCAGATACCCTCCTCTTGAAAGAGTTCATGTCGTAGGCAGGAGGAGATACAGATGAAGGAAGATTGTTCCAGCGTTTACCAGCGTGAGGGAAGAAAGAGTGAAGATGCTGGTTAACTCTTGCATTAGGGGTTTGGACAGTATAGGGATGAGCTTGAATAGAAAGTTGCGTGCAGCAGGGCCGGAGGGGGGAAGCATGCAGTTAGCAAGTTCAGAAGAGTAGTCAGCATGAAAATATCGATAGAAGATAGAAAGCGAGGCAACATGGCAACGGAAATTAAGAGGTAGAAGACTATCAATCCAGGAGGAGGAAACCTACCGGCGCAATGATGCACCAAGACGAAGAGCCTTAGGATTCACTCTGTCCAGAAGAGCTGTGTGAGTGGAGCCCCCCACACGTGAGACGCATACTCCATACGAGGGCGGACAAGGCCCCTGTATATGGATAGCAATTGTGCGGTGAAGAACTGGCGGAGACGATACAGAACGCCCAACCTCGAGGAAGTTGATTTAGTGAGAGAGGAGATGTGGAGTTTCCAGTTAAGATTTTGAGTTAAGGATAGACCGAGGATGTTTAGTGTTGAAGATGGTGACAGCTGAGTGTTGTCGAAGAATAAGGGATTGGTGTTTGGAAGATTGTGACGAGTTGATAGGTGGAGAACTTGGGTTTTTGAGGTATTGAAGAACAAAAGGTTCCTTTTACCCCAATCGGAAATGATAGTAAGGTCTCAGGTTAAGCGTTCTGCAGCCTCCAGCCTGGAGGCATGTAATTCCTGTTGAGTGGGTCTTCTGTTGAAAAAAGTTGAATAATGTAGAGTGGAGTCATCAGCGTATGAGTGAATAGGACAGTTTGTTATGGAATGGAGATCATTGATTAATAACAGAAAGAGAGTGGGTGATAGAACAGAGCCTTGTGGAACACCACTGTTGATAGGTTTGGGGGAAGAACTGTGACCATCTACCACAGCTGAGATAGAACGGCTGGAAAGAAAACTGGAGATAAAAGAACAGAGAGAAGGATAGAACCCGAAAGATGGCAGTTTAGAAAGTAAAGACTTGTGCCAGATTCTATCGAAGGCTTTCGATATGTCTAGTGCAACTGAGAAAGTTTCACCGAAACGGCTAAGAGAGGATGACCAAGAATCAATTAAAGGAGCAAGAAGATCGCCAGTAGAACGCCCCTTGCGGAACCCATACTGGCGATCAGATTGAAGGTTAGAAGTGGGAAGGTGCTTTTGAATCTTCTGGTAAAGGATTGATTCAAAAGCTTTAGATAGACAGGAAAGTAAAGCTATAGGTTGGTAGTTTGAGGGATTGGAACGGTCAACCTTCTTAGGTACAGGCTATACGAAGGCGTACTTCCAGCAGGAAGGGAAGGTAGATGTTGACAGGCAGAGGCGAAAGAGTTTGACGAGGCAGGGTGTCAGCACGGAAGCACAGTTTTTAAGGACAATAGGATTCACTCCATCAGGTCCATAAGCCTTCCGAGAGTTGAGGCTAGAGAGGGCATAGAAAACATCATTCTTAAGAATCTTAATAACAGGCATGAAGGAGTCAGAGTGGGATAATTAGGAGGAATATGCCCAGAATCGTCCAGAGTGGAGTTGTTACAGAAAGTTTGAGTGAAGAGTTCAAGTTCAGCCTTAGAGATAGATGAGACGGCAGTGCTGCCGTCTGGGTTAAGAAGAGGAGGGAAAGAGGAAGAAGTGAATTTGGAGAAGATATATTTGGCTAAGTGCCAGAAGTCTCTGGAAGAATTAGAGAAAGCATGGTGTTGACATTTGCTATGGATAAAGGAGTTTTTGGTATGTCGACGAATAGATTTGGCACGATTCCGGGCGGAAATGTAAAGATCATGGTTAGCGGGAATTCGAAGGCTCTGGTACCTTTTGTGAGCTGCCTCTTTATCTTTGACAGCACGAGAACAAGCGTGATTAAATCAGGGCTTTTTAGCATGGGGAGTAGAGAAAGTACGTGGAATGTATGCCTCCATTCCAGAGACAATCACCTCTGTAATGCGCTGGGCACACACAGAGGGGTCTCTATCCTGGAAGCAGTAATCATTCCACGGGAAATCGGAAAAGTACATCCTCAGGTCTTCCCACCGAGCTGAAGCAAAATGCCAGAAGCATCGCCTCTTCGGTGGGTTCAGAGTATGTACAGGAGCGATAGGACAGGATACAGAAATAAGGTTGTAATCGGAGGAGCCCAACGGAGAGAACAGTTTGACAGAGTAAGCAGAAGGGTTAGAGGTAAGGAAGAGGTCTAGTATGTTGGGCCGGTCTCCAAGACGGTCGGGAATACGTGTAGGGTGCTGAACCAACTGCTCTAGATCGTTGAGAAGAGCAAAGTTGTAGGCTTGTTCACCAGGCTGGTCAGTGAAAGAGGATGAAAGCCAAATCTGGTGGTGAACATTGAAATCTCCCAAGATGGAGATTTCAGCGAAAGGAGAGTGGGTCAAGATGTGCTCCACTTTAGAGTTCAGGTGGTCAAAGAATTTTATATAGTTAGTAGAATTAGGTGAAAGATAAACAGCACAGATGTGTTTATTAATAGAATGACAATGAAGTCTTAGCCAGATGGTGGAAAATTCAGAAGAGTCAAGGTCGTGGGCACGAGAGCAAGTGATGTCGTTGCGTACGGATTGAAATTTAGGATAGAGATAATAGGAGGGAACAGAGTAGAGATTGCTCTCAGTAGCCTCAGAAACCTGTGTTTCGTTGACGAAAAGGTGAGGTTTAGAGGAGAAGAAATGTAGAATCACTTAGGTTTAAGGACAGACCACCTAGTCTGGACCATGGGGTCTGTGTGGTCTGATTTTCTATGTAAATCTATGTAAACATCTAGCCTAATTCTAAAAGCAGGGGGCATAGGGGTACATTTGGGGGTGTCTGGCACCACCTTTGCAGCAGACAACTTATCTGGCACAGTCCATCCTGTGGTCTGTTGGATGTAACTATTCATTTGAAATTGGTTTCATGTGGTATCTTCTATGTTCGATCTAGGACAAATATGGGGGTCCTTTGGGGGCGTCTGGCACCCACTTTAGAGCAAATAATTTGTCTGGCAGGGACCATTCTGTACTCTGCGTTGTACTTGGTCATTAAAAATTAGTTCAAGGTTGTACCTCGTACGTTTGACCTAACACATTTTTTTGCCCCCTTTTGAGGTCACCAGGGGTTAGATGCGGCAGGGGAGACCCGGCAGACGGCCATATCTGCAAATGATACGTTGCAACATAACTCCTTGTTCATTTAATCAAACTGCTTTGGGCTGCTGCTCTACACTCTTTTTCTTGATGCCAGTTTTAACGGATTGAAGACTTAATATATTTATGTAACACTTGAGGGTCTATGATACGCTGATAACACTTCCTAGCCTCCCGTATATATCTTATTTGTAGTAGCTTACGCCCGTTTCGACAGGTGCCTCCCTGCCTAGTAAATAGCAACATGCCTTTTTTTCTTGATGCTAATTATAACGGATGGTTAAGAAACCTAGCGCTTCACACACTCACACAAAACGATTGTGGAGCGCATGTACGAGAATAGAGAAACATGAATAGACTGGGAACGAGCTTGGTGGATAAGATAACGGACAAACCTTGAAGATATTTTAATGAAAACTAATAATATGAAGTAGACTTGGGCAGGTCATACCATGCCAGTAACTGACAGCAAATTGACAATTTAAGTAATAGAATGGTAACCCATATATTGTTTAAGTCATTAATGACAGACGACCAGGTGAATGGATGAAATTATAACACTTGCCTGAGCAGGACACCAACAGCAGGCAGCGAAAGATGGAGAACGTTGGGAAAGGCATTTGTCCCGCAGAAGACTAGTAGTACGAGCTAAAAATAATAGTGTTTAAAAATCTCAATGATTATTATTTTTACCAATATGTTCTTTTATCTTTACAGAGTTTCCATGTATGACTACGGAGAGTTTGTACCACAAGCGCTGAGGAAATCCAAGGATCCTCATTACCGAGCTCTGGGCAGAAGGCTAGATCTATACACCACCTATGACGAGGCCATATTTGCTGTTCTTAACGGAACTCACGCTTACATTGAAAGTTTCTCCTATAACCTGATCTTACTTTTTGATGTATATAAGGTAGGAATTATAGT
Source organism: Eriocheir sinensis (assembly GCF_024679095.1). Taxonomy (NCBI): domain Eukaryota; kingdom Metazoa; phylum Arthropoda; class Malacostraca; order Decapoda; family Varunidae; genus Eriocheir; species Eriocheir sinensis. The sequence goes on from NC_066570.1 coordinate 9,821,160, forward strand.
CCGTCCCAGTAACTCTAATGGTACTCACATATGGCAAGAGCTTCGTCGTGTCATTTCTTCAGCTAAATTATAATACAATTGAAATACTGTTACCCATTTGGGATAATGTAAACTCTTTTATCATTAACGTGCTTTAGTATAACGATAATAATGATCGGTGATATATGAATAATGCAAATGCGACTTCATGCGGGTTTATTATGTTTCATGAGTGACGCTGTTACCATAGGGTGACCGTTGCTTCTCAGTCTTTCATGTGATGCATATTCTGCATAAATGTTCAGTATTTTGATAAGAAAATCACTTTGAAAAGGTGTGGGACATATGAAACTCTACCTTATGACTACATCTCATTTTGGATCAGATGCGCAATACGTATTTGCTCCGTGAGCAGCTGTATCCTGGTCACCTTTGCTGGTACTTCCAAAAGAATACACCTTGGAAATACAAGTTTGATGAGGGTATCCAGCGCTTAGTGGAGGCTGGCCTTATTGTTCATTGGATTAAGGTGAGTCAGCTTTATAAACTTTCTTTATGGTTTTCTGATCAGCTTATGAAAGGATAATATATATATATATATATATATATATATATATATATATATATATATATATATATATATATATATATATATATATATATATATATATATACACGAAAGAAGCTAGAAGAGAGGCCCTGAAGGAGCTGTTGTATGCGGATGACCTGGTGTTAAGGAAGAATCGGAGGAGGAGGCAGTGGAAAAGTTCAGGGCGTGGAAGAGGGCAATGGAGAAAAGAGGGCTGAGGGTGAACATGTAAAAGACAAAGGTCGTGATATCTGGACAAGAGCCGATGATAAGAATGGAGAGTGGGAGATATCCGTGCGGTTGCTGTGGAAGAGGGGTGAGAGAGTACTCGGTGTGGTGTGCAGGATGTGAAAGGTGGTGTCATCAGAGATGTTCGGGTGTAAGAGCTGTGCGTAGAGCTGGTGTCGACTTCCGTTTCCGACTTGCGTTGGAGGAGGACGGATAGAGGTGGAAGTGAGGCAAGTGCGGATGGGTGGAGCCCCTGTAGAAGTAGTGGACAGCTTCTGCTACCTTGGGGATGTCATACGGTGTGAAGGAGGAGCAGAAGCTGCAGTGAGAGGGAGGATAGCTTGTGCTTGGAAGAGCTGGAGGGAGCTGGCAAGCTTATTAGTAAACCAGAATATCCCGCTTGGCAGCAGAGCACAGAGGTACAGAGCGTGTGTGAGATCGGTGCTCCTGTATGGGGCAGAGACTTGGGCTACGATGAAACAGCTGGAAGCACTACTGATACGGTGTGATGTGAGAATACTTAGATATTTGATGGCAATCAGATGGCAAGATGGAGTTTCAAATGAAGAAGTGGCGAGGAGGAGTGGCCTGGAGGGCCTAGAGGAGTTACTGCGTAAGACCAAATTAAGGTGGTTTGGACATGAGGAGAAGAGGATGATGATTATTAGATGCGCTGTGACTCGGCGCCGTAACTGCAGGGTCATATGGCGCCGGATCTAGTGCATTTAAAATGTTTGTTTTAAAACTATATTAAACCGCTAAAAAAAGATAAAAAGATGATAGTAATATAAAACCACTCAAAAAAAAAAAAAAACTAATAGAACTATATAAAGCCGGTGAAAGGTAAAATACAAGATAAAAACAACGATAAGGAGTCAAGAAAACCTACAGGAGGTTGAGGACGCCAGCCTCCTGTAGAAGCCATACACGTCATGTCCCGGGGAGAGTGCCTTCTCCCCCAGCACTAAAGAGAGAGAGAGAGAGAGAGAGAGAGAGAGAGAGAGAGAGAGAGAGAGAGAGAGAGAGAGAGAGAGAGAGAGAGAGAGAGAGAGAGAGAGAGAGAGAGAGAGAGAGAGAGAGAGAAGCTCCCATCTCCATCCCGACACCGGGGAAGGTACCGCTATTTGCAGGTCCCCCAGACTGGGGCACTCGACCAGCAAGTGCCGAACAGTCAGGGGAATCAAACAGTCGTCACAGTAGGGCTGAACTCCCCGGGACATGGGGAAGCCATGTGTGTATAGAGTATGACCCACCTAAAGCGGGCCAGGACAATCTCCTTCTTACGACTTTTTATGTGGGAATACAACCAGGGACGCACAGCCCTGGTCATAACTTCCCCCATTTTCATCGTGGCAGCTACTGCCGCCCACCTGCGCTGCCACACACCCCTGAGAGTGCTGACCGCACGGTGGGATGCAAATCCTTAAGAGGGAGAGCGCACTGTGAGGGAGGACGAGAAGCAGCGGCCCGCGCCACCTCATCGGCCTCCTCCTTACCACGTACAGAGACGTGGGCAGGTACCCAACAGAAGGTCACCTTATGCCCACGCCTTTTTGTTAAAACTAGCCAGCTAAAAATATCTAGAACGATAGGGTGGGTACTCCTAAAATTTTCTATTGCAGACAGGGCTGCCTGAGAGTCACAGTAGACAGTAAAAGTATCAACAGGTAGTGAAGATGGTGCGCATTGCTAAAAGAAGGGCAGATAGTTCTGCGGTAAAAATTGAGGCAATAGCAGGCAAAGTTCCAGAGCGGTAAAAGTCTGGAAAGACAGCTCCAATTCCAACGCCAGCATCGGATTTGGAGCCGTCCGTGTATACTGGTACAGACGTAGCGTGACAAGCTGTGTGGGACAGAAACAACTGTCGAGCAGTTGATGTCGAGATGCTTGCTTTGGTAAAGTTAAAGTACCGGCAGAAATGTGTGTTTAGGAACGCCCACGGTGCAATGGGAGGTACCTGATATACTGCTATAGGGAAGTATGGTAGTGAGAGGTCCCCAATGACATTCCGGACACGGAGACCAAAGGGGCAAGGTAGCAGAGGTTTGTTTCTGTATTGTACATCTACAGTTGTGTCTATGGCAACATTGTAGGCAGGGTTGTAGTACTAAGGATTTCAGAGGCTGTGCGGCCTCGTTTTTTGGGAATAATATCGTAACGAACAATCGTATCGGTACGATTGATTGATTGATTGATTTGGGATTTCCTTCGTGGCGCCGCAACATCTTGGGTCATATGGCGCCGGAGTGCGTAATAAAATGGAAAGCAAATTAGTAAAATAATCTTAGTTTAGAAAAATCTATCCATGGACCAAAATATGTTGAGGGGTATTAAAAAGTGTTCTAAAATGGTCCATTAGAATAACTTCAGCGTTTAAAAGACTACAGGAGATGGAGAACGCCCACCTCCCGCAAATACCCCATGACGTCATATCCCGGGGTGAGCACCTTTTCCCCCAGCATTAGGGAGAGGGAAAAATTTCCATCTACATGACACCGGGAGAGGTACTGCTCACGCAGGTCCTGCAGACTGGGGCACTCGACCAGCAAGTGCCGGACAGTCATGGGGACCAAGCAGTCGTCGCAGTAAGGCTGCACACCCCGAGACATGAGGAAGCCTTGTGTGTAGCGTGTGTGACCCGTCCTCAGGCGGGCCAGAACGGTTTCCGTTTTGCGACACTTTATGTGGGAGTAAGACCACGGACGTCTTGCCCTGGTCGTGACTTCCCCCATCTTGGTGGTGGCAGTCATATCCTCCCATCTGGCCTGGCACACGCTATCAGCGGTGGCTCGGATGTTAGGGTACAAGTCTTTGCAGGGAAGTGGGCGAAGATGAGGTGCAGCAGCAGGGACAGGCCGAGTAGCCGCCGCCTTGGCCAGCCGATCGGCCTGCTCGTCCCCCTGAACCCCTACATGGGCCGGGACCCAGCAAAAGGCCACCCGACTACCTCGACGGTTTAATAAGTAAAGCCATTCTAAAATCGATAAAATAAGGGGATGACAGTAATCACGGGCCGCTATAGCAGCCAGTGCGCTACGAGAGTCGCTATAAACAGTAAAGGAGTTCTGGGGGAGACTAAACATAATTTTGAGAGCTAGTAAGATAGCGGAAGTTTCAGCCGTAAAGACTGACGCCACTCTAGGAAGGCTAACGCCCCGGCAGAAGGTGGGAAAGACGACACTGAAGCCTGCTCCAGTGTCCGACTTAGACCCATCCGTATAGACGGGAACAGAGCCCTCGTGAGAAGAGAAGTGCTCTAAAAATAAGGACTGTGCTGCGTAACAGGGGAGGGAGCTCTTTTGGTCCGTTATAGGTCTACACACTTCTACGCTGGGAAACTACCAATAGCCCACCCTCGGGATGCGGTGGGGACAAACAGTGAATGGAGGAACTGCCCAGGCTGCCATAAGTGACTGCACCCTATATCCAAAAGGTTTAGGGAAACTCGGCCGAGCGTCATACACGCGAGAGCGAGAATCTTGGGAGGCGGTAACACAAGGCACAGAATCTGGAAGGCGGTGAGTCCGATACCAGCATCTCAGCATTAAAGACCTCCGGCGCAGGTCCAAGGAATGCATGCCGGCATCCACTAACATACTAGCAATCGGTCATGACCTAAAGGCTCCTGTTGCAAGACGGACCCCAGCATGATGCACAGAGTCCAACATACGGAGACGAGCATCCGACGCAGATGAATATATCTCGCACCCATACTCCAGTTTCGGAAGTATAAGTGATCTGTGCAACATGAGGAGGGTCTGGCGATCCGCACCCCAAGAGGTATGGGCTAAAACTCTAAGGAGGTTAATTGCCTTCAAACAAGTTGCCTTAATATACCGGAGGTGAGGGACCCAGGTCAGCCTTGCATCGAATATCAGCCCAAGAAATCGGGTCTCCTCCACACATGAGATTCTGCGACCGTAGAAGTATAGGTCTGGGTCCGTGGACTGCATGAATACGGCAGAAGTGCATGGCCACAGTCTTAGTTTGGGAGAACCGAAAACCTTGAGTTTCAGCCCACGTGGATATCCTGTTAAGTGCCAGCTGTAATTTTCGTTCTATCAGTGACATTCTGGATCCAGAGACTGAGATGGACAGGTCATCGACATACAAACTCCCTCGGACTCCTTCTGGTAGTACACTAATAACGCTGTTGATGGCCACGGCGAAGAGAGTAACACTGAGAATACTCCCTTGCGGCACACCATCTTCTAAAAGAAGAGCATCAGAGTGCATGTCTCCAACCCTCACCCTCAAGAAACGATTCGATAAAAACTGTTTGATAAAAATCGGAAGCCGGCCACGAAGACCAAACTCATGGAGGGAAAGTAAGATGCCATGACGCCAGGCAGTGTCATACGCTTTTTCCAAATCAAAGAACACTGTAACTTGGTATTGGTTGGAGGCGAAGGCCTCACATATAGATGACTCCAAAGATAGAAGGGCGTCTGAGGTGGATCGCATTTTGCGAAAACCATATTGTACTTGTGATAAAATATTCCCTTTCTCTAAGTACCACATGAGCCGCCCATTCACCATCTTCTCCATAACCTTGCAAAGGCATGAAGTGAGTGATATGGGACGGTAATTTGTTGCCTGCCGGTGGTCCTTTCCAGGCTTAGGGATTGCAATAATAACGGCAACGCTCCAGGAAGACGGATAATCACCGGTATACCAAATTCTATTAAAAGAGACAATAAAAACATAAGTGATTAGTCAGGAATATGACGTATAATGTATTATGGGATGTCATCGGGACCTGGTGACGAGTCATGGCACTGGTTTAGAGCTGAACGGAGTTCAAGACTAGAAAAAGGGGCATTATACGACTCGCCGTTATTAGAAGCAAAACTGAGGCCAGCAGACTCCAAGCGCCGACGATGGCGTCCCGAAGGAGATGTAGTGTCTTTCCTAGATACATTTGTAAAATGTTGGGCAAGGACTTGAGCAACTGCAATAGGTTCGGCCACGTTCCTGCCTGCTTCTGACAGGACAGGAGGGGAAGGGACGGTATATTTCCCAGAGATTTTCCTCACTCGTTTCCATACCTGCGCTAGGGACGTCTCCTTGTTTAGGGTGGATACGTATGCCTTCCAAGCACGACGGGCCTCTTTAAGGACCCGTCGGGCATGGGCACGCGCCCGTTTGAAGGCTTCTAAGTAATGTGGATCTCCACGATGTCGGCAGAGGCGTGAGAAAGCGGCTCGTTTTGCCTTCACAGAAGCGGCGCACTCAGGGGTCCACCAAGGCATGGGACGTCTGGGAAAGTGACCAGATGTCTTTGGAACTGCTAATATGGCTGCCGAGTGTAGTAAGGTAGTAAAATATGCCACCGCTTCGCCAGTGCTGCTGAAGTCATCTAAAGACCGTGCAGTGGAACTTAGCTGTTTGAAGAGTTGCTAGTCTGCTTTATCTATACGCCAGCGTGGGAGGCGAGTGCGTGGTTCGCCCTTGGCTGACGATAAAACAATAGGGAAGTGGTCACTTTCATGCAAGTTCGGTAAAACCTTCCAGTTGAAATCTAAAATAATATTAAAAGAACACAAAGACACATCGATAGCCGTAAAAATACCCGTTTGGCTATGGAAGTGCGTCATATCTCCAGAATTAAGAACTCCAAGTACCTCATATTCAAACACATATTCCAGCATCACGCCTCGACGGTTAGTGGTGCAGTCTCCCACAGTGGATGACGGCCATTCACATCGCCTAGTAAGAGGATAGGGGCAGGAAGATCAGCGATCAAGTTATCAAGATACCTCCTCTCTACATGAGCGCTTGGAGGAAGGTATAAGCTGCAAACTGTGTACTGTCGTGGGAGAAAGAGCTGGATGCTGACCGCCTGGAAGGGAGCTGACAACCTTACGCGTGAGAAAGGGATATCACGGCGGACCAGTATGGCACTGCCGCCACGATTCCCTTGGTCTTGTAGAGGATAAGAATATAAAATATGGTAACCAGGAGGCCCAAAAGGAGTACTTTCTCCTACCATGGTCTCCTGAATGCAAATGCATACTGGGGAATAACGGGCTATAAGACTGAGCAACTCTTCCCAATTGGCACGCAGACCACGGCAGTTCCACTGCACGATATTGAAAATGATTACTTAGTGAGGTGCTTTGGGGCTCTTCCGGAGAGGAATCGCCCTGCACCTACTGGGTTCCTTTTAAAGGGGCCATCACCCTTCATTAAAGGACCCTTGGTCCGAGCTGTAGCTGGTTGCGATACCATATGTACCGCAGACCGATTGGCAGGCTGGGGGCATTCAACTATCCTCCTGCCCGCGACTGCTGCCGGCGTCTTCCCTCTCCCGCCTCTCCCAACCGTCCGCCACTCTGAGGTAGCAGCAGAGGAGGAGGAAGCAGAGGAGGTCCCCGGAGAAGACTCTCCGGAGGTTGAGGCCACGGGCGCCGGCAGCGACGCACCGCAGCCTGAGCACCAGCAGACTCCGGCCCACAGACAGCCGGAGCAGCTGGCGCAGGGCGGCGGCAGCAGCCGACCGGGGTACCTCCGGCGATCCCACAACTGGCGCCGGAGTTTGCAGCTTGGTAGGGGGAGTCTCATCGAGAGACTCCTCACTGCGTGAACGTTTCTGTTGTTGTGGCTCTGTTCGGAGCGGGACACGATTTGGTGTGATTTCAGGTAAAGGCGTCGACACAGAAACGACGGGAGCTGCAGGGCACGACATATCCTGGGAGGTTTTGAGACGGCGTTGAGCGTGTGACTGGATAACTGAGGCAAAGGTACTACCAGGACTACACAGCATGGAAAGGGCGAGTCGCTTTTCCTCTACAAAAGACAAAATATCTTTATTTCGAATTGTAATCACCACTCTCAAATCTAAGGCGATCACACTCTTTCGATGAAGCTGGATGGGGCTCGGCACAGTGGTAGCACCGAACAGGGCCTGGCACTCCTCACCATGGTCATCCCTACCGCAGGTGACGCATACTTTAGGGAGACCATTCTGCAGGCGGCGGCATGTCCGAGTCACATGTCCATATAACTGGCAATGGAAACAACGTCTGGGGTTTGGGACATATGGTTTCACGTGGAGGTTTAACCATGCCAATTTTACAGTTCTAGGGAGCTCTAGCCGATTAAAAGTTATGAATAGTGTGGGTGTCAGTGCTCCTTCTTCTTTCTTGTGGACACGCCTCACCGCAACAACGTCATACTCCTCGAGTTCCTTAACCAGGCGCTCCTCCGAGTAACGAAGGAGGTCTCTTGAAAATACCACGCCGCGCGATTGGTTCATGGTAGCATGGGGGGCACATGATACTGCAGCCCCGGGAACTGAGGTGAGGGCACGGAGTCTTTCACTCTCTTCAGGAGAAGAGACTTCCACAAGAAGGCTGCCATCTCCCTGCGGAAGCATCTTCGGCTCTCTGCCGCAAGTCTTGACAAGTTCACGGTGGACTTCGAAAATGTCGAGATCATTAACAGATCGACCATCTAGGGACTTTACAGTGATGTATTTGTCATAGGATACAGATTCAAATAGACCGGGCAGGACCTCAACTTGAGAACTCTGCGAGACTGGCACATTCTTTGGTCCCTGCTTCCGGCTCTTGGTCCGGGAGCCACCGGTCTGGGGATTAAGAAAGAAGAGGCAGATGCCCTTTAGTGCCACTCGGAGCCTGAAACGGCTCCAGGGTGGCGATGAGGGAAGGCCGAGAAGAGGTTTCCGGGGACGGTCGGAGGTCAGGTAGGGATGTAGGCCGAGGTAAATTCAGGGATTTAGATGCCATAAAGGTGACAATTATTTCACTTCCCACCCCCACCCACCACGAAGCCCAAACAGGGGAGGCTAATGCTGGAGCAACAGCTCACAGCAGCCTCAGGGGTAGTGGGGGAAGTATACGTGGCAGCTGCCTGGTGTGAGGCGGCAGCCGCGGGACCATTGCGGTGCCCACCAGACAACAGCCACTTGACCCTAGCCAACGCATGACCAGCCGATTGATAGAGCGGGGCCACACAAGACCACCCGTCTTACCCCAACCCTCCCGCCAAAGGAGCGTGTTGTCCACCGAAGGGAACTACACCCTGCCCCGCGGTGGACTCAACTCCCAGACGAGAGGGCGCGGGGAGTGTACGGGACGCCACGCACGGCAAACACGTGGGGAGGCTCAGCCATGCCCTTGATGGTAGTCGGGCAGGCACATACGTCACCACTGGTAAGCCTCCATTACCAGTAGTGACGGGGGAGTGTTTAGTCCACTCTGGCCGACAAACAGCAAGCCCTACAGAGGTGGACGGACCACCTAAGTAGGTGGTGCTGCCGACCAGGCTTCAAGCCCCGCTACCACGGCAAGGAACTCCCCTCAGCGGGGGTATCGGTACGAGATTTTGCGACAGTGTATTTCACACACTGCCTTAATTTTGAAGGGTATCGCCAACCGCCACAAGTAGAGAATAAAGGCACTTGTCCCTATACCAAGAGGGTAAAGTCATCAGTGTCAGGCAAAGATACGAACACAACTACCAGAGGCTCCGCCCACCTTGTTCCTCTTCCCTCCATCTCCCGCCTCCTCCCTTCTCCCTCAATATCTCTCTCTCTCTCTCTCTCTCTCTCTCTCTCTCTCATGTAGCTTCGTAACTATAATGAATGAAAGGCATGCATTAATTGTAGTGGCGTTATATACTCTTTCTAATACTGATAGGCATCCTTTAAATAAAGTTGAGAGTAGGGTAACGTGTTACTTACATAGCCTAATTACCTCCGTAACTATTGGTAGCGTAGTGGTTTGGTGGTTTATGGTGTACGTTTTCGTAGGGCTATTGTATAGCATGTACCTACTGATAAAAGTAATGGTGCTCTTATCGCCAAATTATAGTGGTGCTATTAATTTTATTGTCAGGGAAGAGCTGAAAGTATGGTAACGGGAAGAATTGCGAAACAACAAAAAACAAACGAGAGAGAAACAAATACAAGCGAGCAATCGTTCTACCATCAATCATGGTAGTCATCATTTACCACCTCACCCTACTCTCACATGTCATTACGTCCACGGCCCAGATGTGTATCACTATGCTCAAAATTAAAGTCCCAGTATCACATCAAGCATGCCTTAATTGAAAAAAAAAAATCATTCTCGAGTATGTATGTATCTTCCAGAGAGAGAGAGAGAGAGAGAGAGAGAGAGAGAGAGAGAGAGAGATTGAGGGAGAAGGGAGGAGGCGGGAGATGGAGGGAAGAGGAACAAGGTGGGCGGAGCCTCTGGTAGTTGTGTTCGTATCTTTGCCTGACACTGATGACTTTACCCTCTTGGTATAGGGACAAGTGCCTTTATTCTCTACTTGTGGCGGTTGGCGATACCCTTCAAAATTAAGGCAGTGTGTGAAATACACTGTCGCAAAATCTCGTACCGATACGATTGTTCGTTACGATATTATTCCCAAAAAACGAGGCCGCACAGCCTCTGAAATCCTTAGTAGGTTGGAGTTGTAGTCTGTACCAGTGCTTAATCAGAAGACCATCTCTCTGAAGGTCTAAGGATGGCACTCCTGCGTCAACTAAGAGACTTGATATGGGGGATGATTTAAAGGCACCAGTTGACAGTCTAACTGCCGCGTGATGGACTGCGTCTAGTGTGCGGAGGCGGGCGGTTGTTGCCGACGTGTATACTTCGCAGCCGTAGGACAGTCTCGACCCGATGAGTGCCTGGTAAAGGCGTAGGAGTATTGTGCGGTCAGCGACCCATGAAGTGCACGACAGGACACGAAAGAGATCGAGCGATCTCATGCACTTCGTTTTTAAGCCTTTTAGGTGTGGGAGCCATGTGAGGCGCCTGTCGAACAAAAGCCCTAAGAACTTGTGTTCTTCTACAACAGGTATACGTGAACCGCACATGGTGAGATCAGGGTCTGGATGGTGGCCTCTCAGGCGGCAGAGGTGCATGGTAACCGACTTGGATGGTGAGAATCGGAAGCCATGTTTCTCTGCCCATGTGGATGTCCTGTCGATGGCGTTTTGCAGTCTTCGCTCTGCGGTGGACATCCGAGTCGCCGAGAACCAGATTGCCAGGTCGTCGACGTAGAGGGAGGACGACACCCCCTCAGGGAGCAACGTTGTAATGCCATTTATAGCTACAGCAAAAAGGGTGACGCTCAGAACACTTCCTTGGGGAACTCCTTCTGATGATCATAGGGTGGTGAGTAAGAGGTGCCGACTCTGACTTGAAAAGTCCTCTCTTTAAGAAACCCCTTAATAAACTTTGGCATCCGTCCACGGAGACCAAAGGCATGGAGCTGTTTCAGTATCCCATATCTCCATGTTGTATCGTAAGCCTTCTCGAGGTCAAAGAAGATGCACACCATGTGTTGTCTTTCTGTAAACGAGCGGCAGATAGCTGACTCAAGACGAACAAGGGCGTCTACTGTTGATTTCATCTTCCGAAACCCTGACTGGTAGGGAGACAGGTGGCCATTACTCTCTAGGTGGTGTACTAGGCGAAAATTAACCATCTTCTCAAGGAGTTTGCATAGGCAGGATGTTAGAGCGATGGGGCGGTAGTGTAAGGGCTGTGAGCCATCCTTCCCAGGTTTGCGGATGGGAAGTACAGTGGCTTTGCACCATCCACTTGGTATGATGCATGTCTGCCAAGCGTTGTTGTATATTTGGAGCAGCAGGGTCGTGGTGGTAGGACTAAGGTGTCTGATCATAGCATATGGGATATTATCTGGGCCCGGCGACGTGTCGCTGCAGTGGGAGAGAGCTGATTGTAGTTCCCGCATGGAGAAGGGAACGTTGTATATTTCAGTATTCAATGATGTAAAGTCTAGCTGGCGTCTCTCCTGTTCTTCCAAGTGCCGACGTACAGCGGGAGGTCTAGAGTCCCGTTTAGACACAGCAGCGAATGCACTGGCTATGGCGTCGGCGACTTCGGCGCTCCCTGCTATTTTGTTGTTGATGTTAAGTGCAGGTGGTGGGCTTGAAAACTTTTCTGCAATTTTGTGTACTCTCTTCCACACTTGTGTCATTTATGTTTGTGAGTTTAGTGTGGATACATAACTGGCAAATGAGGATCGACGTGCTTCTTTTAGTGTCCGGTGTGCCTGTGCTCGTGCTTTCTTGTAGGCAATATTGTTGAACCCTGTTCTGTGCCTCTTGTAGCGGTTGAAGGCCCGGCGTCGGCAAGCGACTGCCTGCTTGCACTCGTCCGACCACCAAGGCACAGGTCGACGTGATGCAGGTCCCGCTGTTTGTGGGATTGTGAGGTCTCCAGCCTGTGAATGTGCGCCGTAAAAAAGTTGACTGCATCTTCGGTTGTCTCGAAGTCATCAATTGATGTCTCCCTGTTAGTCATTGTCCGAAAGAGCTCCCAGTCCGCTCGATCTAATTTCCAACGCGGTAGTCGAGGTGACGGTTGGAAGGTGGAATGGGAGATAAAGATGGGGTAGTGGTCGCTGCCATGTAGGTCCTTTGATATTTCCCACCTAAAATCCAGGTATGCATCGGGGGAACTGAGTGAGAGGTCAATAATTGACTATGTATCCGTTTGCATATGATAATGTGTTGGATGGCCGGTGTTAAGTATGTAGAGGTCTAGATCTTCAATTACAGATGCCACAGTGGCTCCTCTTGGGTTGGTGGTGGTATCTTCCCATAGTGTATGGCGACTGTTGAAGTCGCCGAGTATTAAGAACGGTGACGGTGGCGTACCAGTGTCAGGAGGTCTTGCTTAATGAGTGGTGTATTGGTGGGAGATACAGGGAGCATATAGTGTAGGTAGGTGTAATGTGGATTTGAGCAGCAGTAGCCTGCAATGGAGTGTTAAGTGAGAGCGGAGTGTGTGCTACATCGTTGGAGATGAGGAGACACGTACAGTCGACGATAGAGAGTAGTGTCACGGTTTTCAGAATGTTTAGCCTGGTGGCGGTATGTGGCAACTATACCACGGTGACGCATTCACTGGCGATGTTAGTGACGCGTTTCAGTGTGTACCGTGTGTGTGTGACCGTGAAATTATAATATTGTATAATATTATATTATATTATAATATAATGTAGTTAGAAATATACCAGATTACATGAATTCAATTTAGAAATGCGATAATGAATGTCTTCTACATGATGATGATGATGATGATGGCGAGGTAAAACATCACGAACAGTCTGAAACACTTTTTCTTATTAAACTTTGAAAATACCGTGTGCAATGCTGTCCTTCACAGAGGCAGGCAGTGACTAATGCTCCTTACCATCAAACAGCAAATAGGCTTGAGGGTCTGTTTAACTCGCAGCCTTAATCCCCGTCACTATAAAGCCTCAAAGACAATTCGGAGCATCAAAAATCTAAAATTATTTATCCGTGAAGATTACGTAATATCTAAGTATAAATACGTGTGTGTGTGTGTGTGTGTGTGTGTGTGTGTGTGTCGCTGACTAGCTGACCCCTTGTCGCTGATGGACATGTCTCCCGTCCCCACCCAGCCTCTCACCCTCTCTCTCTCTCTCTCTCTCTCTCTCTCTCTCTTATTTTTTTAGGTATTAAAAATTATACGTTTCCACAGCCACTGACGTGACAGCTCAACTGCAGTGCCTGCGGACATAAGGGCTTTAATAGAATACCGCTGCTCCAGCCAAGGCCCGCGGTCGACGACGCCATCATGTGAACGTTTTAGCCTATTATTACGTATATTTTTTTTTTATAAAAAACAAGATCTCGGCTGTCAGGAATTTTTTGTTTTTGGTTTAAAGGCATAACAATCTCCCCTAATAAGTGCAGTATATTTTTAAATGTATCATAGTTTGATAAACAACTTAGAGTTGCTCTTGATTAAATTTGAACGAAACTAAAAGCTCGTGTTAAAATGTAGCGACAGAGCCTAAAGAAAAAATATTTAAGCGTTAGCGACGGGCACTTTTGATAAATATCTATCTTAAAATTATGTAGAGTGCACCTGTGACCACCAATCACAACAACAGTACGATTTCGATAGGATATAATAATTTTCATGTCGCGTGGAGGGGTTGCCAGATGTCGCTTTCTGAACGAAACTTACTGGACAGTGTGTCACTACTCTCTATAGCCGACTGTACCTCCAGATGGAGCTTGTGTGGGATCTGATGGCTAGTATATGGCACTGTAACTACGTGGGGAAGGATGAGCGTATGCTCCTAACAGTGTCTCCTGGAGGCAGAGACACTGTAGCTGGGAGTCTTTAATGAGAAGGTGGAGATCCTCCCAGCTTCCTCGCAACCCGCTGCAGTTCCACTGCAAGATCTTGAATTTTAGTTATTTTTCTTCAGGGCGCCCCCGAAGAGGGACCTCCCTGTAATAGCACCGAGATTTCTCCCCAGCGCAAGCGTTTTCTTTATCGGCCCCATGTGACGGGCCGGGGAACACCTAAATTTCCCCGGCCTCTTGCTCCCGCCGGCGGCTTACTCACCCTGCCCCCCCCGAACCTTCCGCCACTCTGGTGAAGAAGCAAGGGAGCGGGACACGGGTGGAGCCTCCAGCACAGACTGTGCGGAGGCGGTGGACACGGGCGCCGGCAGGTTCGCACCGTGACCTTGACTGGCAGCGGTCACCGGCTGAGGGTCAGCCGGGGCCGCTGTTGCAGGGGTGGCGGCTGCAGCCGGCACCCGGGGTCCTTCCAGCGACCCAGAGTCGGGATCTGGAGAAGGCACTTTAGCAGGAGGGGTGTCCTGCAGGGACTCCTCGCTGCGCGTGCGCTTTTGCTGATGGGGCTCATTGAGGCCATCAGCAGGCGTCTGGTAAGATGAAGCGGACTTATTAGGCAGACTTATTAGAGTAGCGGGAGGGGCAGTCTTGGCAGAGGTAGAACGGCGATGGGCATGGGCGTTGAGGGCAGCGGCATACGTCATTCCGGGTTTGGCCATCTTTGTACGGGCAAGTTGTTTAGCCTCAGCGAAGGGTACCCTTTCCTGGTTGTGTATTTTGAGCACCACAGTGGTAACAACGCACAGGTCCAGGGCAGTCGTCACCGTGGTTATCCATTTCACATGACATATTTTTGCTAGGCCGTTTTTCAAGCGCCGACAGGTCTGGGTGATGTGACCATACGCTTGACAATATAAGCACCTTCTTGGGTTGGGGACATAGGGCTTTACATTCAGATTTAGGCAAGCTAGCTTAACTGTCTTGGGCAGTACTAGTCGGTTGAAGGTAATAAACAATGTTGGTGTAGGTGTGAGAACTAAACGATTCCAGGCTGGAGGCCACAAAACGCTTAACCTCAGACCTTACTATCATATACGATTGGGGCAAGAAGAACCTGGTGTCCTTCAACGCCTTAAAAACTCAGTTTCTCTACTTATCCACTTGACACAATTTTCCAAACGCCTATCCCGTATTCTTCGACAACACTCATCTATCATCTTCTTCACCACTAAACATCCTTGGTTTAACTCAAAATCTCAACTGGAAACTTCATATATCTTCTCTTACTAAATCAGCTTCCTCGAGGTTGGGCGTTCTGTATCGGCTCCGCCAGTCCTTCTCCCCCGCACAGTTGCTATCCATATACAGGGGCCTTGTCCGCCCCTCAATGGAGTATGCATCTCATGTGTGGGGGGGCTCCACTCACACTGCTCTCTTGGAGAGAGTAGAGTCAAAGCTTTTTCGTCTCATCAATTATCCTCCTCATACTGACAGTCTTCTACCTCTTAAGTTCCGCTGCCATGTTGCATCTCTTTATATCTTCTATCGATATTTCCACGCTGACTGCTCTTCTGAACTTGCTAACTGCATGCCTCCCTTCCTCCCGTACCCCGTTGCACTGGAATTTCTACTTTAGCTCATCCCTATAATGTCCAAACCCCTTATGCAAGAGTCAACCAGCATATTCATTTTTTCATCCCTTACACTGTTAAACTCTGGAACAGTCATCCTTCGTATCTATTTCCTCCTGCCTAAGACTTGAACTCTTCCAAGAGGAATGTATCAAGACACCTCTCCACCCAAAATTGACCTCTCTTTTGGCCACTTTCTCCTACTGTCCTTGTGGGAACGGCGATTAGCGGGCTTTTTTTTACACCTTTTTTTTTTGTTGTTGCCCTTGAGCTGATTCCTTGGATGAAAAAAAAAAAAAAAAAAATCCCCCCCACCGTTATCTATCACAATGACTATTTAAAAAAACCCATTCTGCTACCCATGATGACTACGTTCCGGTATACACTGACGGTTCAAAGTATGACGTCATCTTCCCCACTTTGTCAGAAAAGGTGGCCGAAAGAGAGGTCAATTTCGGGAGGAGGGGTGTCCTGATACCCTCCTCTTAATGTCGTGCCGTTCATGGGCACTCTTTTAATTAATTATGTAGTTTCATTATACCTCAAAGTAGAATTAATTATTGATCATTTAAACCACAGAGTAAAATTAGTAGTTTATTCACCCAGTCTTATAAGGTACCATTATCGCACACAGGATCATCACCTGTCCAAGTAATATAGGTAACGCGACTTTAAGAAAGTTACTTGAGGTAATTATTGTTTAGGGATTCTGATGGTGAACTAAGGGTCATAGGACAGGGTCCACTGATTAGAGGTTAGCTTACGTATCTTACATCACTAATTACACTTATAAATACCATGAACACAGGTTAACATTAACACCTTAACCTAGCATGCACACATGGCAATAAGTAGCACCAACATAATACTGTTTCCACCCACACGGGGAAACACAGACTCCACCATTCCACACCTTAATTAAGTCCTAACTAAAACTAGTGAGTGTTTGCGCTTATCCATTGTTACCCCTGAGAACGACACACATACCACCCTTTTGGCCTTCTCCTTCCTTCCTCTCTTCACACACCCTGCCACAGTCAATCCCCCACTACGCAGCTTCAAAAGTGTTTACTGCTGCATGTTGGCCTTGGTCTGGGCGACGCCCAGCTTCCCATCAGTCAGGCTTGCCTTTGGCGAACCTGAAAGGGGCGATGTCGCTCGTGAGAATCCAGTCTCAGTTATAGTATTATAGCCAAAGTGAGTTGAACACCGTGAACAGTTCTTTCCTCACCTGAAAGGGGCGATGTCGCTCGTGAGAATGAGCTCGCTCCCACAACCTAGGGCGAGGAAGGGGCGTTAGTCTCGGCCCCAAAACGTCTTGGTGTGACGTCACGGAATGACAAACTGATCGCAGGTTAGGCCTGCTTGAGACCTGAGATTTCCTTGGTAGGCCTCCAATATCAATATACGGTCACTGGTATTTTATTTCCATTATAAATATTTACCGTTCTCCCGCAATAATTAGAAGAAGGCAGATTGACCACTTTTGGCAACGATACCCTGTTTTGACCCCTGACACCTCTGAATTTTGTTGACACGACAGATTGTAGGGAAGATATGGGAGCACAACAGGCCTTTGTTTCAACACCCATCTCTTCTCTCTCGCACTCTCTCTCTCTCTCCCTTCTCTCTCAAACTTCTCTCTTTCTCTCTCTCTCCCATACTTGTCATTCTTTTCTCCTTCTCTTGTGTACTTCCTTATTTCCCTTTCTCTCTCTCTCTCTCTCTCTCTCTCTCTCTCTCTCTCTCTCTCTCTCTCTCTCTCTCTCTCTCTCTCTCTAAGAGTAAACATTGCAAAAGTCAATTTAAATATATCTGTCACCTACAGACCTCCCGGGCAATCACTCGAAGACGACCTTGAAATGTACATCGTCTTAAGGCAGTCACTTAATAACAACGACTCACTGATATTAGGAGACTTTAACCTCCCCCATATCGACTGGGTGACACTGTCAGGTACAGAAGGCGAGTCACATAGAATGATCGAATTTCTAGAAGAAAATTATCTAAACCAAATGGTTTCTGAGCCAACTCGACAAAATAATATACTCGACCTTGTTATAACGACCCAAGATAACCTAGTCAGTAATGTCACGGTAGGAGAACACCTCGGTTCTTGCGATCATAAATTAGTGCGCGTCGACATTAGAGCTCAATCATCAGTGACTGAAAATAAAGTAAAGGTGCCCAATTTCAAAAGAGCTAACTTCGTATAAATCCGACAAAAACTAACAGATATACAATTATCAGATGACGGCAACGTAGAGGAAGCCTGGCTAAGCTTTAAAAATCACTTACTCACTCAGCAGAACACATTCGTCCCCTTGTGCGAGAAGCGAATGAACACTAATAAAAGCCCACCGTGGTTTAATGGCGAAATTAGACAATCAGTCAATGAGAGAAAATTGTTTTACAGGTTAAAGAAAGAACAAAGCACGCCCGAAAACATTAGACTTTATAATGATGCCAGGCGGCGAGTAAAAAGACTAGTAGGTCAGGCAAAGCGTAGATATGAAGAAAATATTGCAGCCAACTGTAAAAATAATCCGAAATCTTTCTTCAGTTACATAAACAACAGAAAGGCGATCAAAAGTGGTATTCGACCTTTAACAAACAGCGACAGTGCACTAGTGACTGACAGCCAACACACTGCAAACCTCTTAAACAATTACTTTTCCTCGGTGTTTAATACTAACAGTCTTCCTCTCGCTAACACCAACTCCAGTACTATTGTAAATCTCGAGCATGCATTGCCTAATTTTGAAATAACAACCGATGAAGTCCTTAAAGCTCTCCATTCACTTAAAACAAATAAAAGTCCCGGACCCGACAAAGTATATCCTATACTGCTTAAAGAAACAAAGAGCGAAATACTCTCCTCCCTCACTACCGTATTCAATATGTCCTTGCGACAAGGCATCGTTCCTTCGGATTGGAAAAAGGCTAACGTGACACCGATTTTTAAGAAAGGAGACAAAAAAATACCAGGTAACAACCGACCCATTAGTCTAACTTCAATTGTAGGTAAGCTACTCGAGAGCATAATTATAGCCAAATTGTGAGTTACCTCGAAAGCCACTCATTAATTGGGGATTCACAACATGGCTTCCGTAACAAAAGATCCTGCCTGTCAAACATACTGACCTTTTATAACGATCTCTTCTCAATTTATGACGTAATCAAATCAGTGGACGTAGTCTATCTTGATTTCCAGAAAGCGTTTGATAAAGTCCCACATCATAAATTACTTTATAAATTAAGGCAAATAGGCATTGACGGTCAAGTAAACCAATGGATCGCGAATTGGTTGAACAACAGACAACAAAGAGTTGTGATTGACGGATTTAACTCAGAGTGGGCGCCGGTCACTAGTGGCGTCCCTCAGAGCTCGGTTCTTGGCCCAGTGCTCTTCATTATTTACATCAACGACGTGGATGTTGGACTCAATAATTGCATTAGTAAATTTGCAGACGACACAAAGATTGGTAACTCGGTTCTCACTGACGAAGACAGGCAAATCCTCCAAGAGGATTTGCACAAAATTTCAGCTTGGTCGGATAAATGGGAGATGCCCTTTAACGTAGACAAGTGCCAGGTCCTTCAAGTTGGAACAAAAAATAAGTTCGATTACGAAATACGCGGCGTTAAACTCACAAGCGTTCAATGCGTTAAGGACCTGGGGATTAAAATCGCGTCTAACCTCAAATTCTCACATCAATGCATCGATGCAGCAAATAAAGCGAACAGAATGTTGGGCTTCATTAAAATAAACTATTTATTCAAGAATAAAGATGTAATACTTCCGCTCTACAATAGTTTAGTCAGACCCCACTTGGAATATGCTGTACAGTTTTGGTGTCCCCACCATGCAAAGAACATTGCTAAACTAGGTGTTCAGCGTCGAGCAACAAAAATTATCCCTTCCTTGCGCAACAAATCCTACGAAGAAAGGCTTTCCACCCTTAACATGTTCTCTCTTGAGAAACGTCGCCTCCGAGGAAAACTGATTAAATGTTTTAAAATACTTAATGGTTTCACGAATGTAGACAGAACAAAATTGTTTATGATCGATGACACTTTGCGAACGAGGAACAATGGCACAAAACTCAAATGTAGACAAGTAAATTCAGACTGCACCAAATTTTTCTTCACCAACGTTGTAGTGCGAGAATGGAATAAGCTCCCACCATCAGTGGTCCAGTGTAACACGATTGACTCCTTTAAAACAAGCTCGACCGTCACTTCCTTGAACTTAATATTAACTAGAGTAGAAAAGCAACATTTTGGAGCCATCTGATTAATGCAAAATCACTTAGGTTTAAGGACAGACCACTTAGTCTGGACCATTGGGTCTGTGTGGTCTGATTTTCTATGTAAATCTATGTAAATCTCTCTCTCTCTCTCTCTCTCTCTCTCTCTCTCTCTCTCTCTCTCTCTCTCTCTCTCTCTCTCTCTCTCTCTCTCTCTCTTATGAGAAACCCACATACATATATAACTGGTTGCGCAAACATCCCAGGTTAACTCTATTTACATGAGGAAAAATACCATTACAAATGTAGTACATTTCGGGTCATTACACGACCTTCCCCTTCGATTTGGTATTTTTTCCCGTAAGTTAATCTAGAACATAGCCATAAGAAATAATACTAAGTACAGGAGATTGGTGACACACCTACCATGGGAGTACAAGGCTAGCAACAACTGCAATACAACATAGTATTCAATATTCATATCATCTAGGGTAGGCAGGCAAACACAAAAGACGTGGAAACTTCCACAAACAGGAGTCATTAACAACATCTGCTCCTTCAAGGTGTACTCCAAATACTGCCTCCGCCCACTGCGTGCGAAAAGTTTCTGTGCCTAGACTCGGCTAAAAGCGTCCCTTACGGACCTTACTACTCCCCTCCTCGACTTGAGCTGCCAGTCCCAGTATCCCTCTTGGGTAACAGGTTGGATGAGCGTCCTCAACAGGGACAAACTCGCCTCTCTCAGCGACAGGAAACGGCACCAAGGGGTCCTGTTTAGCACGCAACATCCGCCCCCAAAAAATCCAGAAAAGAAACAGAATCGTTCAACCCCCAGACATACTTCCTAATCACACAACTCATCCGTTTCCGCAGCAGGAAATGCACCCATAGGTATATAACCGAGAGCCTGCTTGACGCCTCATGAAGAGATACTACCAGGTCCTGCACACGGGGATCTGTCATACGTGCCTACTAGCATCCACGCCGGCACAACTTAAAACCTGATCTCAAGTGAGGTGTTCCCCCTCTACTAAATATCCACATTATACTGCATCCCTTCCCAACCAATTACAAATCATCCCCCAAGAATAGACACCAGCCACACCAAGCTGGAATGTGTAATACCAGCAGAAGGGTAAGGGAGAGGTGGAGCTTAACCCATCCTGCCTAGGTGTCCCTCAATTAACAACCCCTCCCCCTCAACATATCCGGCTAACACCTTGTACAACCCAAAATCCTAAAAAAAACATACATTGTAGCACCATTGTAAAAATCTTGAAGCTAACACAGATACAAGCTTATGAACTATGGACACAACATTCCTCCACATATCGCCTTGGTGGTCGACGCACTCGGGGCGGTAAAGGTTCAGGATCAGTTTCTTCAGGGATTATTATCTCTCTGGGAGCGGTGATCCACTCCTCACTACCACAATAAGGTTTCACCTTCTCTGCAGCCCTTTGCAGTATTCGTCCATCAAAAACATTCTCAATTACATAAGCAGAACCATCCCTGATCACTTCAACCACTCTGTAAGGGCCCAACCATTTCAGATTAAGTTTCTTACAAGTACCAGGTAGGCTACCCTCACTTTTCACCCACACCAGAGAACGCACACCGACCTTTTGGTTTCTGCGCCCACGGTTAGCTACTGCCCGAAACTTCCTTGCCATTTTCTGGTGTGTCTCCCTGAGGATAGCATGAGCTTCTGCTATACCCTCCTCTGTACCTTCAATTTCTGGGAGACGAACACCCACCTGGCGTGGCAGACGACGCGAGAAGAAGGCAAAGTATGGCTGCTCAGTCGTAGTGGTGTGCACTGCCATGTTCAGTACCTTCTGGCATGCTGGGAGCAACCTTGGCCACCGAAGAGGGTGTCCTTGACATAGGGTGGCCAACACAGACTTGAGCGTTCGGTGGTAGCGCTCGCTGATGCTGTTTCCTTGGGGATGGTATGGGGTGGTGTGGCACAGGGTGATATGGTTAGTGCGGCAGAGGTTTTGGAAGGAGGCCGAACTGAACTCTCCACCATTATCCACCAGGACAGCCTTAGGAGCTCCAAAGTCTGCAATATAACTCGAGAAAGCTTCACATACTCCCTCTGTGGCCTTAGTCTTCAGGGGAAACAATTTAGTGTACCTACTGTAGTGATCTAATACAGTCAATACATACCTAAAGCCTTGTGTACCTGCTACCATATCAACTACATCCATACTGACTCTTTCAAGAGGCTTATCTACTGCTGGCATTTCTTACCACTGCTGCTGTAAGCCTGCAGAGTGTTTCAGTTGTTGACGAGTGGAACAGGTTTTAACACAATTACATACATCAGTCTTCATATTACACCAGAAAAATAGAGACTCTGAAGTGGTGAGGGTTTTCTTTTGACCTAAGTGGCCTGACTTCAGCAGCAAACTGGGTTGTTATGAACTGTTTCAGGTCCTCCCAAGACTGGCAACTATTTTCCCCCTGCTGATTATGAATAAGCATGGCAAGCTCTGAACTAACTCTTCTTTTAGCCACC
This sequence comes from Eriocheir sinensis, assembly GCF_024679095.1. NCBI lineage: Eukaryota > Metazoa > Arthropoda > Malacostraca > Decapoda > Varunidae > Eriocheir > Eriocheir sinensis. The sequence goes on from NC_066570.1 coordinate 9,843,490, forward strand.
TTCATTCTATCCCCATCCTCGGTGGTACATTGTTCGACAAGGTCAAAGAAGAGACTGAGTTTCCCTGCAGCCTCTAAATCATCCAGTTCATGTAACTGCAGGATGGGTATGTAGAAATAGTTTTGGCTGGGGGTGAGGTTCCTACTTCTGTCTTGACAAGGGTCTCATTACCTAATTGGCTGATAATTTCCCCCTGTGCAATAATAATATCCCCCAGCTCTTTCAATTTGTTCTCAAATTCTACAATCCTCACTTCTGCCTCTTGGGGTCCTCCTGTTGCCCCTGAGGACTCAAGTTTTACCTTGTCTCCAGGCATGTTGACAATTTAATTTCACTTCTACTGACACCAACTCTCAACAAGTGAAGCCCGTTCCGAGCCTGTTGTTCACACCATCAAAGTAAATCATCCCACCGCCGCCACCATTTTGTCGTGCCGTTCATGGGCACTCTTTTAATTAATTATGTAGGTTCATTATACCTCAAAGTAGAATTAATTATTGATCATTTAAACCACAGAGTAAAATTAGTAGTTTATTCACCCAGTCTTATGAGGCACCATTATCGCACACAGGATCATCACCTGTCCAGTAATATAGGTAACGCGACTTTAAGAATGTTACTTGAGGTAATTTTTGTGTAGAGATTCTGATGGTGAACTAAGGGTCATAGGACAGGGTCCACTGATTAGAGGTTAGTTTACGTATCTTACATCACTAATTACACTTATAAATACCATGAACACAGGTTAACATTAACACCTTAACCTAGCATGCACACATGAGAATAAGTAGCACCAACATCATAATTGTTTCCACCCACACGGGGAAACACAGACTCCACCATTCCACACCTTAATTAAGTCCTAACTAAAACTAGTGAGTGTTTGCGCTTATCCATTGTTACCCCTGAGAACGACACACATACCACCCTTTTGGCCTTCTCCTTCCTTCCTCTCTTCACACACCCTGCCACAGTCAATCCCCCACAACGCAGCTTCAAAAGTGTTTACTGCTGCATGTTGGCCTTAATTGGTCTGGGCGACGCCCAGCTTCCTATCAGTCAGGCTTGCCTTTGGCACACCTGAAAGGGGCGATGTCGCTCGTGAGAATCCAGTCTCAGTTATAGTATTATAGCCAAAGTGAGTTGAACACCGTGAACAGTTCTTTCCTCACCTGAAAGGGGCGATGTCGCTCGTGAGAATGAGCTCGCTCCCACAACCTAGGGCGAGGAAGGGGCGTTAGTCTCGGCCCCAAAACGTCTTGGTGTCACGTCACGGAATGACAAACTGATCGCAGGTTAGGCCTGCTTGAGACCTGAGATTTCCTTGTTAGGCCTCCAGTATCAATATAAGGTCACTGGTATTTTATTTCCATTATAAATATTTACCGTTCTCCCGCAATAATTAAAAGAAGACAGATTGACCACTTTTGGCAACGATACCCTGTTTTGACCCCTGACACCTCTGAATTTTGTTGACACTACAGATTGTAGGGGAGACATGGGAGCACAACAGGCCTTTGTTTCAACACCCATCTCTTCCCTCTCGCTCTCTCTCTCTCTCTCTCTTTCCCTTCTCTCTCAAACTTCTCTCTTTCTCTCTCTCTCCCATACTTGTCATTCTTTTCTCCTACTCTTGTGTACTTCCTTATTTCCCTTCTCTCTCTCTCTCTCTCTCTCTCTCTCTCTCTCTCTCTCTCTCTCTCTCTCTCTCTCTCATGAGAAACACATATACATATATAACTGGTTGCGCAAACATCCCAGGTTAACTCTATTTACATGGGGAAAAATACCATTACAATTGTAGTACATTTCGGGCCATTACATTGAAAGAGTCCAAGTCGTAGGCAGGAGGAAATACAGATGAAGGAAGATTGTTCCAGAGTTTACCAGCGTGAGGGATGAAAGAGTGAAGATGCTGATTAACTCTTGCATAAGGGGTTTGGACAGTATAGGGATGAGCATGAGTAGAAAGTCGTGTGCAACGGGGCCGCGGGAGGGGAGGCATGGATTTAGCAAGTTCAGAAGAGCAGTCAGCGTGAAAATAGCGATAGAAGATAGAGAGGCAACATCGCGACGGAATTTAAGAGGTAGACTATCAGTAGGAGGAGGAGAGCTGATGAGACGAAGAGCCTTAGACTCCACTCTGTCCAGAAGAGCTGTGTGAGTGGAGCCCCCCACACGTGAAATGCATACTCCATACGAGGGCGGACAAGGCCCCTGTATATGGATAGCAACTGCGCGGGGAGAAGAACTGGCGGAGACGATACAGAATGCCCAACCTCGAGGAAGCTGATTTAGCGAGAGAGATGTGAAGTTTCCAGTTGGGATTTTAAATTAAGGAAAGACCGAGGATGTTTAGTGTTGAAGAGGGTGACAGCTGAGTGTTGTCGAAGAATAAGGGATAGGTGTATGGAAAATTGTGTCGAGTTGATAGGTGGAGAAATCGAGTTTTTGAGAGTTTGATGTTGCCTCTCAAGCGCGCCCTGTGACTGGGGATGATATGCTGTTGACAAAGAATGTTTTATCCCTAGTTGCTTAAGTACTTGAGTAAATAGTTCACTGGTAAAATTGGAGCCTCCGTCAGACTGAATCTCCTGAGGGATGCCAACAGTGGTAAACATGTGGGTTAACTTACTGGCTACAGTTTTGGCAGAAATCTTTTTCAATGTAAATGCCTCAGGATATCGTGTTGTAGGGCATAGGGTGGTAAGTATATATTGATTTCCCTTCTTGGTTTTAGGAAGGGGCCCCACTATATCAATGATTATCTTCTGAAAAGGTTCAGGTGGTACTTTAATGGGCTGTAGAGGGTAGAGAGGTATTACTTGGTTAGCCTTTCCAACAATTTGACAAATGTGACAATGATTAACAAAATGAGTGACATCCTTTTTCATTCTTGGCCAAAAGAATTCGGCCAGTAGACGGGAGTAGGTCTTAGTTATGCCCAAGTGACCCGTACAGCTCGATTGGGCAACCTCCATTATTGGATGTCTTAAGGTTTGTGGGAGTACTATCTGATGACATTCAGCCCAAGTGTCATCATCTCATAATTGTGGTGGTTTATACATCCTCATGAGTACTCCGTCCTGATGGTAATATGAGGGAGGATGAAGTATATTATCCTTGGAAATAGCCTTAGCATGCAACTGAGTCAGGGAAGGGTCACTTTGTTGGGCTTCTTTAAGGCTTTGTTCCGTGAAAATAGTGGGAATGAGACTCTGGAGAGGTAGGGGAGGCTCAGAGGTTTTACCAGCTTTGGATTGTGACCTAGTAATGGCGCAACTAGGGAGTAAGCCGGGTTGATCTTGTTCGAGATCAGCTGTTGGAGTCTCGCACAAGGGTGACTTACATATTATCACTGATGGATACACAAGGCTTCCCGCAAGATCGTTACCCATGATTAAATCAACATCAGGAATGGGCAACATCTTGTCTTCACTTACTCCCACCTTAACAGCCCCCTGAACCAAGCCACACCTCAAGTCCACCCTGGCAAGATGTGCGGGAAAAGGATCATGAAAGTCCCTCAGGTACACCATTTCACCGGTGTAGTTGTCAGAAATGTTAGGCAAGGCAGACTGCATGATGAGGGATTGGGCGACACAAGTATCCCGAACTATCCTAACAGGGTGCTTCGGCTGGCCAGGTCCAAGAGAAACTGTACCGGTGGAACGGAAGGGTTTGAGTGGCAGAGTTTGAATGGAAGCCACAGTTTTTTTTGTAGCGGTCTTTGCCACTTTGCATTTTGGGTCGGGACAGTTGGTAATTACATGCCCTGATTTTTTACAAAAAGAAGCACACAGGATTAGGTTTAGCCAGTTTTAGTGGCTTCAACGCCTTCAGAACTACCAGGCAACCTAACATTAGAGTGGAGGTGCTTCCTCTCCCTGGTTGGCGACTTGTGAATTAGAGCTTAATAGTCAACCAACTTGGCTGCCTTGATTAAGTCTGTCTCCTCCTTGTCGATGATGTGAACCTTGATAAAGTGTGGAACTCTTCTTAGGAACTCTTCAGTAGCGATCAAGTTGAATAGGTCGTCATAGCTACTTACTGCGGCTGACTTTAACCAGCACTTTAATGCACGAATTTTGTCCGAGGCGAACTTTGTGTAAGTTTGATACTGTAGTTTACCAAGGTTACGGAAAACCTGGCGGTAACCCTCTTCAGTGATGGAATAAGCTGCTAAAATGGCTTCCTTAACTGTTGTATAGTTAGTATTGTCTTCAGTATAGTTGGTATTGTCTTCAATGTGATTACAGGCTGTTAGAGCCTTGTCAGACAGCTTAGGGTTGATGAGCCATACCCAATCTGCTGGAGGAATTTCAAAGTGAGTAGCAATCGACTCAAATTTTCTAAAGCAAGCTTCGGGATCTTCATCAGGGAAAGAAGAAATCAGTTTGACATACTTTAACAAGTCAGTTTTACGGGGAATCTGAGTCTCTGCAGGTGGTTTTGAATTGAGCTGTTGTAGTTGGTAAGCATGATTCCTCGCCTTATCTTCATTTTCAAGTTCTAGCTGTTTGAGTTTCATTTCCTGTTCTTGTTCTTGTTTTCTAATTTGCCTCTCATGCTCCCTTTCTCTTTCCGCATGTTCCAGTCCAAGTAGCTTCGCTTGCATTTTGATCTTTTTAATTTCTAACATGAGCTGAGCATCAGGGCTGGAAGCTTTAGGATTAGGGAATTTGACTTTCAGTATCCCCAAGATGGGCAAGGATGAGAGTTCTTAATTGATCTTTCCTAACATCTGAAGTGAAAGGGTTGTTGAAAGTTTTAGCAATGTACTTTAGATATTCTTAAGATACTTTACCAGTTTTGAATTCCTCAATCTCGGGATTACCAGCAAACTCTACGGCGTCAAATGTAGCCATGACGAGGAATTCCACAAACTATAAGTGAAACCTGCTAGTGGCCTTATAAATAACAGGAAAAAGGTTATAAGGCAATAAGAGGCTTACTGTTATTCAGTTGAATAACTAGCAGGTCAGTTATGGCCAAAGGTGTTCTTTAGCACAGGTTAATTAACATGGATAACAGCCGAATAATGATGGCTTATTATCGATACTGGTGGTAACTATCTAGCATTAACCAGGGAATGATGGTTAAATACCATAAAAGGACCACTAGTCTTACCCGGAAACAAGATGGCTAACGAGTAATCAGGGTTGTTTAATTTAAATCAAGTTGATTTAAATCACTGATTTAAATCAAGATTTAAATCAAATGATTTTTTTTTAAATCATTGATTTAAATCTTGATCTTATTGCAGGGCAACAATATAAAATGGAAAAATTAACAAAGAAAACACTCTCTAACTTTGATATTAATGTTTTCCTGTCAACTTCACAATTTTTCCTGAGCTGATATAGATATATATCATCAGTCAGCCACACGTGGTCCGTCAAGTCACAAGAACAAGACGTGGACCGCCTTTTTGACGGTATCTTGCTGAGGCAGAGTGATGGTTTCAAAAGTATTTTACAGCGCGAACCACATGCTCTTCCATGTTACCAATTTCCAAATCATGAGCCAAAACATTTAGAATCTGTGAAGGGCAACCATGGGTTAGCAACTTCAGTTCATTTGCTTGTTGTCATTGCTTTCTGATTTTGTTGACATTGGCTACATTAGATACTTAAGTCTGTCCTCATATACCAAGTTTCTCACCTCGTGGATATTCTTTTTTATGCCTCCATGGTCTAGTGGTGCGTGCCTAACTACGAATCCGCGGTCCTGGGTTTGAATCCCAACCCGGGCAATCAGCGTGGAGCTCACCCAGCTGCTCATCTTGCCTTTCGGGCTGGTCGCTTTTTTTTTTTTTACAACAAAGGAGGCAGCTCAAGGGCACACAAAAAAAGAAAACAATAATAAAAAAAGCCCGCTACTCGCTGCTCCTAAAAAAGAAACAAAAGAGGTGGCCGAAAGCAAGATCAAATACGGGAGGAGAGGTGTCCTGATACCCTCCTCTTGAAAGAGTTCAAGTCGTAGGCAGGAGGAAATACAGATGAAGGAAGATTGTTCCAGAGTTTACCAGCGTGAGGGATGAAAGAGTGAAGATGCTGGTTAACTCTTGCATAAGGGGTTTGGACAGTATAGGGATGAGCATGAGTAGAAAGTCGAGTGCAGCGGGGCCGCGGGAGGGGGGGAGGCATGCAGTTAGCAAGTTCAGAAGAGCAGTCAGCGTGGAAATAGCGATAGAAGATAGAATGAGAGGCAACATTGCGGCGGAATTTAAGAGGTAGAAGACTATCAGTATGAGGAGGAGAGCTGATGAGACGAAGAGCCTTAGCCTCCACTCTGTCCAGAAGAGCTGTGTGAGTGGAGCCCCCCCACACATGAGATGCATACTCCATACGAGGGCGGACAAGGCCCCTGTATATGGACAGCAACTGTGCAGGGGAGAAGAACTGGCGGAGACGGTACAGAACGCCCAGCCTCGAGGAAGCTGATTTAGTAAGAGATGAGATATGAAGTTTCCAGTTGAGATTTTGAGTTAAGGATAGACCGAGGATGTTTAGTGTTGAGGAAGGTGATAGCTGGGTGTTGTCAAAGAATAGGGGATAGTTGTTTGGAAGATTGTGTCGAGTGGATAGGTGGAGAAACTGTGTTTTGAGGCGTTGAAGGACACCAGGTTCTTGCCCCAATCGGAAATAATAGTAAGGTCTGAGGCTAAGCGTTCTGCAGCCTCCAGCCTTGAGTCGTTAAGTTCCTGTAGGGTGGGTCTTCTATTAAAAGAAGTTGAGTAATGCAGAGTGGAATCATCGGCGTAGGAATGGATAGGACAGTTCGTTTTGGAAAGAAGATCATCAATGAACAATAGAAAAAGAGTGGGAGATAGGACAGAACCCTGTGGGACACCACTGTTAATAGATTTAGAGGAAAAACAGGGACCGTCTACCACGGCAGAAATAGAACGGTCAGAAAGGAAACTGGAGATAAAGGTACAGAGAGAAGGATAGAAACCGTAGGAGGGTAGTTTGGAAAGCAAAGATTTGTGCCAGACCCTATCAAAAGCTTTTGATATGTCCAGTGCAATAGCAAAAGTTTCACCGAAACGGCTAAGAGAGGATGACCAAGAGTCAGTTAAGAAGGCTAGGAGATCACCAGTAGAACGCCCCTTGCGGAACCCATACTGGCGATCAGATAGAAGGTCAGAAGTGGAAAGGTGCTTTTGAATCTTCCGGTTAAGGATTGATTCAAAAGCTTTAGATAGACAAGAAAGTAAAGCTATAGGACGGTAGTTTGAGGGATTGGAGCGGTCACCCTTCTTAGGCACAGGCTGTATGAAGGCATACTTCCAGCAAGAAGGAAAGGTAGATGTTGACAGGCAGAGGCGAAAGAGTTTGACCAGGCATGGGTATCTGGGGAAACCTAGGGAAGGTACTGTGGTAACCTGGATGTCACGCTGACCGTGTCCCGGGGTGATGGACTTCCCACCAATGGCTCAAGGGCCATTGCTACGAATATGAGCACTGCGGCCACGCTCAGCTGTAGCGTATGCCCCCATCTTTACTCTTTTGGTTGGTCCCAGCCAGCTGGTGGCGCAGGCAACTATATTGCCGCCATCTTGCTATCCCCCCCCCCCCCCCCCCTCCCAAGCTTCACTTGATCTCTTTAGAGTTTCGCTGGAGTCCGGTTGATGGGCAATCATGAGGACAGCATGTGCGTAGCCTTGGCAACTCTAAACACTCAAATGAATTAAAGAAAAACTATTAAAAGGGACAAAAATCACCAACTATAGGAAGCGGCAGTAAAGGAAATATTTGAAACATATACCCCTATTTTTCAAAGAATCATTTCACATACATACATGGATCCACAGCCTTTTTTGATACTTTCATTTAAAGTTGATGTCATTTTTCTTTGTGCAATTTCAGTGAGGACATGTCTAAAACATGACATGATCTGATTAGACTGATAAGAGACTAGACAGAGTTGTTGTGTGGTGCTGGCCAGTGGCTGGCTGGCTGCGGATGGTCAGTCTTCGGACCGGCTCAAACAGCCAGCCAGGTTACTTATCATGATGGAATATGATTCAAGAATACCCCAAGATGTGTTTGAAACTAATGTAGAGAATATTGAGGTTCACATTCATTTAATTATTTTCATTTATAAAAAAAAAAAAAATCGATTTAAATCAAATAAATCTGATTTGAATGAAAAAAATCCGATTTTTTTTATTTATTTTAAATTAAAAAAATCAACAACCTTGCGACTAATGGACAGGGTGATAATAACCTCGAAGAGGATGGTTAACTACTTGGTTAGTGATTTACAATAATCCACCACCCGTTAAAATATCCAAAATCACTTGTTGTTAAGCACTTATGGGCTTCAGATACTTTACCCCAATAACGAGCCACTGGTATTCAAAAATATAATATCCCAAAATATTATATAGAATATCTTGAATACGATACTTTTCATTAATTACTGGCTGAAAAGTTTAGGGAAAGGTCACGTTAATGGATAATATTAGTTAGTTATAGGTGTGAACTTTTAGTTCAGTACATGTACATGGACAGTGAGTCTAGTTCAGGCTGATGGGAAATAAGGCTTTAAACTGGGCAAATCACATACGACACACTCCTATCCTACTAACCTATTTATACTTTGAGTTAGCAGGCTTCACATGTTCACTTACCAAGGTAGATATCCCGTGGAGGAAGGCAATAATGACTATTAATTACAATTACGTTAAATTGGTCAGGTCCGGTGTACCGTTGCCTGCGTTCTCCAGTTGATTGAAATGGTTGAGACAACACAATAGCCTTTACTTAAGTGAGGTGTATCATGTGTTGGCCGAGCGGAGCCGTTAAGTTCACTTTGAGCTCACTTAATTTACTCTCTCTCTCTCTCTCTCTCTCTCTCTCTCTCTCTCTCTCTGGTTGACTTAAACAGTTATATTTGCTTTTAACTAAATTAACAGTCTAACAGAATAGTTACAGGATTTTGTGGACGAGTCGTAAGTCGTACGCACACCCCGAGAAGTCCTCTGCTCTCGCCCGCCGCCCTCTAATATCTGCCGGCTTCTCGCCGGCCCAGGAGCGGGCCGGGGTACCAGGCTTGCTGAATCAACACCATTCCCACGGCAAGGAGCACCTCCTAAGCACAACGTAGCGTCTACGTGTAACGTCCTGGCGCGGCTGTGTCATGACGTTACGACATATTCACACATTCACATGTACATTATAATATACACATTACACAATTACGTTACATTAAGATAATTATGTAACATCCCGGTCAGGCCCCCAATTTGTTACGTCACCGAAAGAAGGGGTGACAGCTTTTGGTGAAGAACAACTCAAAGTAAAACTACAGTTAGATTAAACACTTATACTTAATTATGCATAAATTACACTTATACTTAATTTGACACAGAACAAAGAATATAGTCCCAGGTATAATAAGTAGTTACCCTTAGTGACATGGTGAGATTAAGAACAAAAGAAACAATGAAACAAGCAACAATACGCAATGTATCCTCCTCGGTATATAGTCCTTGTACTTCACCGCCAAGGTGGTGATGTCGCCGTGTCAAGTAAATCCAGTGGAGAGGTAGCACTTGGCAAACATTAATCCTTTATTCAAGACAGGTGACCGGACTGACCCTGCCAATTATCGCCCCATCTCACTAACATCGATTCCATGTAAAATTTTCGAACACATAATACACAAACACATAATGAATCACCTTGACGCAAACATCCTTACTGACTCACAACACGGCTTTCGACCTAAACGCTCATGTGAATCACAACTCATTACTACATATCACGACATTACGAGGCTACGCGACCGACGTGACATTAAACAAGTTGACACTATTGTTTTAGATTTTGCCAAAGCCTTCGACAAAGTCCCGCACAAAAGACTGACATTAAAATCAAAATACTACGGTATTTCAGGACCTATTCTTCACCGGATCACTGCATTTCTTACTAACCGGACTCGACGTGTTCTTCTTGACGGATCTTCATCTGACACTGTCCCTGTTTCTTCAGGTGTCCCACAAGGCACCGTTCTAGGCCCCCTTCTTTTCCTCCTGTACATTAACGATCTTCCACTGTCAACGCCTAACTCTTCCACTAGACTATTTGCCGACGATAGTTTACTGTTTAGAGCAGTAAAGACTACTGACGACTACAAAACGACTTGGACGCCCTCGAGCGGTGGGAACGCACCTGGCAGATGCACTTCCGACCAGACAAATGCAAACTTTTAAGATTCACCAGAGCGCACAACCCCCTCCATCACACCTACACTCTCCACAATTCAAATTTAGAATCAGTTCACACACACAAGTACCTTGGCATCCATATCTCAACTAACTTGAAATTCAACACCCACATAGACCATATCAGTACCACAGCCAACAGAACACTGGGGTTCCCGAGGAAGAATTTACATAACTGCACACCTGACATTAAACACATAGCTTATGACACACTTGTGAGACCAACACTGGAATACTGCTCCACGGTGTGGGATCCTTACACACACAGAAACATTGATAGGTTAGAACAAATCAACACCAAGGCGGCAAGGTTCATTACAAACAATTACACTCGAACGCCTGGAATCACAACACGGATCAAACAACAGATTAACATGGACCCTCTTCACATACGCAGACAAGCACACAGACTTACACTTATGTACACGATCACAAACACTCACATTGACATTAACCCACAAACATACCTACACAAGGCAAACAGTCAACGTACTCTTAACACACACATCCATAAATACCAAACATATCATACTAACACTGACGCATACAAGCACTCATACTTTCCACGCACCATACGTGACTGGAACAGCCTCCCTTAACAGATTTTAGACTGCGGTACAATAGACTCATTCAAAAAACAAATACATACTCACTTATCACCACAACACACCAACACTAACAATTACACTTGATTCACTTCCCTCCCCTGCACACTCGGCTCCCCCGTCCCCCCAACAGCCAACAAATATGCGTGTTATGCACCATACAGGTGCCCTGCGCATTATTATCCAGATCCAGACTCAACAGCCGTGGTGTGAGACTGGACTGACTCTCACTGGCGGCCGGGCTGTATTTATAGCTTCCGATGAAGCCCGGCTTGTTTCGGTCAAAGTGTTGAGGTGTTGAAGTGTCGTGGTCGACACAGCAGCTGGAATTGAGGTGTTGAAGTCTCGAAGTGTCGGGGTATTTGGGTTGATGGTTGGGGCTCATTATTAGGATGGAGATGGTGGTTGTAAAGTGGGGCGAGCACCCCGGAACGAGCCTCGAGCGTACGCCTTGAAGGGTCGTTACACAGTTCTCGTGGAACCGATTATAGTTTTACTTTTATGCTTCGTGTCCAACTCGTGTCGCGTAATACATACTTGCCGTTTTTATCGGCGTCGCAGACGCAGACACAAACTCTTCAAGTTGTTTTCCTGGCTTACCCATGCATTGTAGGCATGACATTGTATGATAACTCTTGTTAGCCCTGGTGAACCCTACAACATGGCATTATAAACAGTCAGCTGTTTTTTTTTCGTCTTGGCCTGTGGCACCGGTAGGCCTTCGTAGTAGGGCCTGATGGTCGGCCCCAGCCCGTTATGGCGCAGGCAAGTGATTATAGTGGCGCCATCTTTACTTTTCAGCATTTTCAATTTTAGACCCCTAGTTGCATAATATAAATTGTTGAGGGGTGTTGGAGGGTCATGCGACGCCGATCTAGCACAGTTTTTGTGCTATTAACACTTGTTATCATTGGACAGGATAAATATTGCAGATTATGAGTGTGTTGAAAAGAACTCAAACTGACTAAAAATAAAGGAAATAATGCGAGTTGAAGTCAAAGATGGGGTTATAAAGGTTCACACCACTTTTTATTCCATGCTAATTTTCCATAGAATTATTAAGCTACTGTAAAAACAAACAGTGCCACTTGATAAAGAAAATTCTCCTGAATATGATGGTGTTAACAGATTATCGATACGTTAGAAAGGAAGGGAGGTAAGCAAGTTCTTTATATGAACTTATTAAATTGTAATGTTAAGCTATTTGCGCTGTTACGCTACGAAGCCACTTGTCCGTCGCCTACAATTTTGTATAAAAGCTTGCTTACCTCCCTTCCTTTCAAACTTACCAAAAAATCTGTTGATACCATCATCTTCAGGAGAATTTTCTTTGTCAGGTAGCATTTTCTTTTTACAGTAGCTTAATAATTCTATGAAAAAAATTCGGCATGTAATATAAAGCTATTGGCGGAGTGGTGGGGTGGGGTGGGGGTCTGAAGCGGCCTAACTTCCTTGCCCAACCTGGAGGTTACGCTATTATTATCCTTCATCATCATTTTAACAGAGATGTCTTTGTCTTCAAGCTCAAGAAAATGCATTAAAAAGTATTTTTCAACTACTACTACTTGGACTATTGCTACTCACACACTATTGTTAATAATAAAGCAACAATATATTGATTACATACATTTTGTCCAAGCCCTTCCTGTGTCGGTCTGGCTGACACAGCTAACTGTTGATTGGCTGGTTGTGGGTATGGGACCGACCCTAGTTCCGAATATTGCCCCCGGGACATGCGGTACTACTCTATGTTGAGAGGGCTAGATTACTCCAAAGACTTAAAGCACGTTCAAGTCATTCTTTACTTTTACTTTGTTTCTACTAAGTTTTTAGTTACTCTGATATGCTCAATACGTATTATGTGATGAACTGTTTTTTTGTAGCATATGATAAATCGTCTCCGGCGCAATATGACCACTGATGCTGCGGCGCCTTGAAATATTAGTCGATCAATCAATCGTTATATAAAAAAAAATATAACCCCTACATTTGGTTTTGCAGGTGAAAACGGAGGACTTTATGGGCCTTGATTACGAGCGCAAGTTACAACTGGAATCAAAACAAAGACGGGTGACCACTTCGCTTTCGCTGAAGCACATTCAAGGTCTTTTCTTTGTGCTACTGCTTGGATGGGCCCTTGGTACGCTTTTTTTAATAGCAGAGTGCCTTCAAGCACACTATACACTGCAATTAGGTCCGCCTCTTGGCTAAAAAGGTAAGAGGGTTGTGTATTTCTAATATATGCCAGTTTTCTGATATATATATATATATATATATATATATATATATATATATATATATATATATATATATATAGAGAGAGAGAGAGAGAGAGAGAGAGAGAGAGAGAGAGAGAGAGAGAGAGAGAGAGTAGGGAAGTAGCTAATGTGACGCCGATTTAAAAAAAAAAGGCAAGTCAGCCACCTCAAATTATCGACCAATTAGCTTAACATCAGTTGTAGGCAAGATGTTTGAGTCAGTTATAGCCGGGAGCATTCGGTATCATCTAGAGAAGCATTGGAGCTTACCAATGACATTAATTAGTAATTAGTATATTAATTAGCCACTCTGATTGCACATAGTGCTTGGCAGTTGCTCTTATTAAGCCAATCCCTTAGTCCATTTGAACAAGCTGAGCAGATGATATGCGGTGCCCAACTCTTATCTTGATCTCCAAGAGAGTATCCAAAGTATATAACTGGTAGATCTTCTTGATTTCAATTGCGATGACACGTTCCTGAGCTTTGGTGGTAAAAGAACCACAGACATAACAAACTATATCAGGACTGTTCTTGCAATGCCTAGACATCCTGAATAGAGTTTGATGATAGTGATGATGATGGGACACCTGAAACAAAAAGTAAAGTTTTTGAAGGTACAAAAGATGATCGATGAAATATTTTGTGAAAAATGCTTGACTCAACCATCTAAAATAATAATGGAAAACATAAAATTACATAATGCACACTTTTGGTTATAAAATACCAATCAGCATTTACCTGTTAGAGACGTTTACATGTAGCAATGCTGCTGATCGGAGTCATGTCTCTCTTATCTCATCAGAAAAGCTGTGCCTGATAGAAGGAAACCGATTAAATTTTTTAAATCAGCGGGCAAAACTAAATATTAAACACCACATAATATCCCTGATGAAAATTGGCTGTTGACCAGTGTAATTCTTGCTTGAATTCATCCATTTTTTCCACAATTTTGATAGCCAGAGATGCTTTATAGAGGCATGGGTTGCACATCCAATTAATTTTAGGTACATTCTCCTGCTTGATTCCAGACAAATGAGCACACTTCACATGACACCACACAAACAGCATCCAATCCATTTCTCGCCTGTGAAATCCTTACAAACGTAACACAAATCTAACGGGGCCTTGGCTTTGCCAGCCATGTCGACACAGCACTTTCCACACGGAGCCAGACGCAACACATCCGATCACGGCCACGGCTACTCACTCACTACTGGTACTTGTCATCAATATCACACACTATCAAAGTCCAGTCCAATATAGTCACTTATACAACTGACTCATGGTACTTGATAAAGCAGTTGCGCTCAGCATTGAGGTACAGGTGTACCTTGCAGACACTGCAGACCACGTTTGAGCTCAATTGTGTGGAGTATTAGCATCTTCCATTTAGCGTAACCCGTTTCTGGGTCGTGATCTGGCGTGTTCCATTTAGCAGAACCGATCAGCTGACGCCGCAGCCTGCACCCATTTTAGAGGATCTGGGTGACCCGGAGGGACCCCACTGCCGAGCAGGGTTAGCCAGATCACTTTCGACCCAAGACCCAGGCCAGGACCAAGACTTTCGCCGCCGCCGCCATTTGCATGCCTTATTTCCCATATTTGGGTATTTTTTGCTACAACCACTGCATCCAGGTGGTGCCTGGTGATCCGAAATTGTAGGTACTGTATGCCAGTTACATACTTATCCATAGATATGTGCCGAAAACCATGAATAATAAGTTAAAAGTGGTGCAGTGGGCGGGGCGCTGAAATTTTAATTTCGGGCCCAGCAAGAGGCCTGTAGTGGCTTTAAACGAAAACAGTTGGATGAAAAGATGTGTGGAGAGCCATATATGTATGGCGGGGCAAGGGTTTTGTGGCCGGGCGAGGGAGGGGAGTGAAACGCGACGGCTGTGTTTTATACAGAATAGCACCCACCCGGGTGTCAAATTGGCGCTGTGTCCAGGGGTAATGGGCTCCCTCCCACCACAGACTCAAGGGCCAATGGAACGGAGATGAGCACCACATCCACGCGCTGCTACACCATATGCACCCAACTTTACCTTTATACCTTACAGTGACTGACGTGTTTATTGCCGATACATGTTGATTTATTATTTATCATTACCTACCCAGTTAATTTTCATCATCATTGATAACCCCCATTTATGCATAATGTAAAGATGAATCGTTTGTTTCAGTGACTTTGTGTTATTTGGGTCACTGATATCACAAAAAAATACCAGTTAGGTTAGATTATCAATGAGTGAAGCAGTAACAATTCAATATTATATTCAAATGGTAATCAATTGGGCAAAACTTAAGAATAACCACTCCAAACCAATATTCGTATTAATTTAGCACGTGCAAGAATTATTATTATAATGCATTTTTGTATACGTTTTACCTTGGGGAGGGGCCAGGGGGGCAAGCCTCTTTAATTATAGAGTTAGGTGGCTCGGATTTTCTAAGTCCATTGTTATTGTTCCACAACCGCCTCTATACACAGACTGAGCCTCATACCTGCCTTGCAGTGCACCCTACAAACTACTTCCTAAGTCAGTGCGCGCAGGTCGTAAAGCTCAGTTGGAGTAGCTTAAACATATTTGACATGTGGCGTGGCCCGTCAAAACTTACGCGCCGCGGGACGGATTGGGAGGGCGGCGGTGGGGGGAGGGGGAGGGGGGGGGGGGGCAGTATGCCCACCATCTGATGACACGCCTGACACTCGTCAACAGATTGAATGCTAGGTCATATTGGAATAGACTACAAGAGTATGCGTTAGGGACTTTCCTTACTTTCAAGACTTGGGAATTTTTCCTGATTTAGGGATTTTTCTAGGGAAATTTTGGAAGGCCATTTTTCAGTGATATGGGCTCCCCCCCCCAATACCCTGGTTCCCCACAGGTCCCCAGGTTTGTCTTGGGGGGTAGGGGGGGCTGGGGTGGTGGAGGGGGTGGAGTGGTAATTCTTGAGATTTACCACTAGGCCTGATAAGGGAGCCTCCCATAACTCACTTGGCGAATGGGATACCTCTTTGGCCGACTCGGTAAGAAGTGGCTCTTCCGTCACACTGGTCGCGAGTTCAAGATAAGTACAAGATAACTAATAATGCGGCTATAGGTCCAAATAGGTTAAGTTTCCTAAATGACGAGTTTCGTTTAAAATTATATTCCATCATATTTTTGTTGCCGAGGTATAATTTGAAGGCATGAATAGTATTTCAATTGTTGTAGAAAGTATCCAATTTGGATTATCAATATACAGTCATCTATCAAAGGTGGCATATGCTGGGGTGTGTGTCGCCTCACCCAGCCTACAACATCAAGTCCGAGGGTCCCTCCGGACAAGTCTCCATGCAGAGCCCCCTTTCATCCTGAGTACCTCCTGGCAGGATTTATCAACTTGCTCGTCTGGGGGTGTCGGGGGAGAGGGGGGTTCCACTGCCAGTCCGGGATGTGACTCCAGGTCCACGGCTGTGGAAGAAGTGGGCGGGTCTGTGGTAGATGCTGAGGCTGTGGTGGTGCTGACGGGAGGCTATAGTCTGTTCAGAGCATGAAGTCGGTTCAAGGTGTGGCAGATTCCTGAATTCCCATGGGTGCAGCTCTGCCAGTTCGACCGCCAATTATCAGATTAGCACCGTCTCGCTACCTACCCACCCACAACCCACCTGTTTATCTCTCTCTCTCTCTCTCCCTCTCTACCCGGGGGAGGGACCTAAGGGGACACGCCGACCACCACCACCACCACCACTACCACCACCACCACCACCACCACCAAAACGTGGCAACATGGGAAAAAATCTCCGTGTGGAGCCGTATCTAGTTTCCCTTAGTCTGTTGAATTTTATTCAAGTGTAGAGGGATGGTTAATATTTTTCCTGAATTGTGAACATTGTTTGCATTTTGAGTAGTCATTCATTTTATTTTCTCCTTTCTTGTGTGTTTATATCATGCTAAGTATTCACTCATTCTTTTCCCTCTTTTTCATGCGTTTTGGAAGCATCTGGGGCGAGTGAGCACACACTTAGCGGTGATACTTTTCTTTTACCATATTTTTCCTCATGAAGCCTTATTTTCCTAATGCCTTTTTTTTAAATGGCAGGTCAATCTGATCTGGAGTTAGAAACTTTGACCAAGGAATTCCAGAAGTTGGTGCAGGATTCGGAAGCGACCGCCGAGGATGACAATTTCCGTGTCCTAAGGAGCGGGTCAACACATGACAGAATTCCCCCTCCTCCTCCTCCTTCTTCTCTCCCGCATGATAACAAAGGTAATAACTTAACTAACCAAGAATCCAAAATGACTACTAACACTATTAAACTTCTGCCGACTACGGCATCAGTCAGAGCTTTCGCGGGCAATGAACCGGATTACAGTGCGAGAGACTTCATCCTACAATGCGAGGATGTTATGAACAACTCATTTGTGTCAGAACCGGGAGATAAAATCTCCTTCATTAAGTCTAGATTGAAGCCGGGAACAGAAGCATCAGCTCTTATATACACCAGCGCGTTCATGGAACCGCAACAAAACAAAGATTATGACCAGTTTCGGTCGCATTTTCTGGAGTCTTTTGGGGAAGATGTTAGGCACAGCCTCATCAAGAGCGTGAATGTAGCTGTGACAAATTTGATTTCAGCCGTGGAGAGTAAAGGGATTTTTACCGGACAAGTGGACCCCTATAAGTTGTCTACTGATTTAGGCTCATACCTGAAAGCTTGTGGCTGGACAGAGGGAGCGAATATGTCTCTATCTAAAGTACTCAAATTTCTGGAGTTTTTCATGTACATGGCAGTCATCAAGGGCCAGTTTCGAAAAAGTTCTTTATCCCTAGCCTACGGCCCCACTGACAAGCTGCACGACTTTGTGCTTAAGTTAAAAACGAAAATTGAGGCGAAAGACGGAGCGCCAGTTCCCACTGTAGCTTCTGTCGACCAGAAGGCCGCTACTGTTAGCGCGTCCTCATCGGTGGTGGCGTCCGCCACCGAAAAACCTAAGCGCCACTGTTCTTATTGTCAGCACGACGGTCATACGGTTGACTATTGTATACAACGTCAGCGGGATCGCAAGGCAAACAGGGGGAGGGGAGGCTCGCCGATGTCAGGCAAATCTGCTTCTCAGAAGACCCCGGCCGCTTCAAAAAGTCGTGCCGAGGGCTATAACACGGGCAAGTCCTGTTTTATCCACGGTGCTGGTAGCCACACCACAGAGGAGTGTTTCTCTATGCTACAGTTAAAGAAAGAGCGAGCAGGAAAGCTCGTGAAAGAGTCGGGGAAGCCGAGCGCCACCCCCAAAACGACCCAGGGTAGCAACCCGGGGGCCGGAGGAAATTGAGACTGCAGTGCAGGCTGCCAATAGTAGCTTGTATGAATCTGTTGTGGCCGCGTGCAGTCAGCCTGAAATTATGGCGCTTAAAGTCAAGCTGGGTCCGCTACAAGCGTCATTTGCGGTCGACACCGGCGCTGCGGTTAATGTGTTGTCAGAAAAGACGTACATAGCTTTAAAACGCGCGTCGCGGGGGGGCCGCTACCAGCTACGACCCTCTGACCTAAGCCTTTGCGGTGTCACCGCCGACAGGCTTAACATCCTTGGGTTGGTGAGTTTGCCAGTGAGTTTGGGACGAAACACCCCTGTCATGCGTTTGGATTTTTACGTGACGTCAAACTTTTCTCTGCCGTCTGACGGTCTTCTTGGGTTGTCGTCACTGAGGTCTAACCGCATGGTAATACTTCCAGATAGTAATACAGTAAGGTTTCAAGGGAGATGTTTCAAGGCCATGGATCAACCTGTGCGCCTCGCTTCTCCCTGGGAAAGAAAAGAAATACCCAGCAAGGGTCGGGAAAGTGTTTCTCCTGAGTCGGTAGTGCATACCGTGCCGACTCTTTCCACGGTGCCGGTGCATGGCGCGGGCACCAACTCACTTCATGATCAACCACCAACACCACCTGACGTTTGCAGGGGATGGAAAAATGTCAATGCGATAGTCGTGGGGAATCACGAAATTCCTCAACGAACGGCAATGCACGTCCCCGTGTCAGTCCCTAACGCCACCGTAGGTTGTGACATCTGCCTAGAAGGGCCTACTATTTTTTAGTAGTCGTGTCAACACGCTAGCGATAGAGTCCACCCTTAACACGGTACGCGAGGGAAGTAGGACCGTAGCTTTAGTGGTTAATGCCAATGGCGGTCCAATTAAACTAAAAAATGGAGTCATTTTGGGTCGCGCTTTAGCGTTCGACGGACAGGTGTCCCCAGACCCTTTAGAGTTAAAGCGGCCTTGTGTCGGTGCAGTGGGTCAACCCGCCGCCGGCGACACATCTTGTCAGGCCTCATCTGTCGATTCTTTAGTCAAAGTGGTCGATTATCCCGAGCTTAAGGGCCCGCTTCTGAAGCTTTTACATCAGTATCGTGATGTCATTGCCCTGCCCGGTGAACCTTTAGGTGCGACTGCTACGACAGAACACAATATTAGGGTTAAACCCGACACCAAACCGGTGTACATTCCTGAATACAGACTCCCACACAGTCAAAGACAGGTTTGTAGATGAACAGGTTAAAGATATGTTGGACCGAGGTGTTATTCAGCATTCCCGATCTCCGTGGAACTCGCCCTTGTTTCTAGTCCCTAAAAAGGACGGAAGTTTCAGGCCTGTCACCGATTTTAGGAAAGTAAATGAGGTGACTGAGGATGATAGGTATCCTCTGCCCGTTTTAGGTGACTTGTTAATGTCCCTGGGGCAAGGGAATACTATTTTCAGTAGTCTTGACCTTTTAAGTGGGTACTGGCAGGTGCCGATGGCAGCTGAATCCAGAGAGATTACAGCCTTCAGTACCCCTAGCGGTCATTTTGAATGGTTAAGGATGCCATTCGGCCTCAAAACCGCACTCATCACTTTTCGGAGGATGATCAACACATTGTTCTTAGACATGATAGGCAAAGAAGTCTATGCATATTTAAATGATTTAATCATCTGTAGCAAGGATGGCGACAGTCACCTAGTTAAACTAGAAGCAGTTCTGCTTAAACTCATAGGCGCTGGCCTTGAGGCCAAGCTGACTAAATGTGAATTTTTAAATCCAAAAATCACCTTTTTAGGCCACACTGTTGATGGAGATGGTATCCACACGATGGACGATAAAATATCGGCCATAAAAAAATTTCCGCAACCCCAAACCGTCGAAAACGTTCGGTCTTTCCTTGGGTTGTCCGGCTACTATAGGCCTTTCATACAAGGTGTTGCCAAAATTGCTTCGCCTCTAAAGCAACTTTTAAAGAAAGAGGTACCTTTTCATTGGAATGCCCCACAAAACAAGAGTTTTACAGATTTGAAATCAGCGTTAATCAACGCTCCAGCCTTGGCATTCCCGGACTACACCGTCCCTTTTACGCTTTATATCGATGCCTCAGCCCTAGGTCTTGGTGCTGTTTTGATGCAATCGGACGCTCGCGGTAAAAATCGCGCTATTGCGTACGCAAGTCGTACTTTAAACCAGGCTGAGTCAAACTATTCAGTGACCCACCAGGAAACCCTAGCGGTTGTTTGGGCTCTTAAACATTTTAGGGATATTATCTTTGGCTATCCTATCACTGTCTTTACGGACCACGCGCCAGTCACCGAGCTTTTCAAGGGTAGAAACCTCACCGGTCGACTCGCACGGTGGTACCTGACCATCCAGGAGTTTGGGCCAACCTTTAAGTATTTACCTGGCCGCGCGAATGTCGTCGCGGATTCACTGTCTAGAAACGTACCTGTTGGCTCAGTGGCGGAAACGCCTACTGAAATTCAAAATTTCAGTCTAAAGGGTTTAGCAGCAGCCCAGCGTCGACATGACGTTTGGGGTAAAGTCATATACGCTCTGGAATCGGGTGATGAAACAAGTCTCCCGCCACTACCTGTGTCTTTTTCACAATTTTTCTTGTCACAGGACGGTGTCTTGTGCCGCTACTGGCCCCGGAAAATTGGAGTCTGTCGCACAGTTTGTGATACCGGAGTGTTATGTACCGGCGGTGCTGAACTTAATTCATGACGCGGTCATTGCTGGTCACCCGGGGAGGGAGCGCACACTAACAGCGGCCCGAGCGGTCTATTTTTGGCCAACTATGCGTGTAGATATTGACGCGTATGTGGCTAAGTGTGCAAAGTGTGCCCAACATAAAGGGACGGTGCCTAAGCCTGCGCCGATCCTAGAATACCCGCCCCCTGACCGGCCTTGGGATGTAGTTTCTATTGACTTGCTACAGCTTCCCGCCAGCCACCAGGGCTCTAGGTACCTCTTACTTTGTGTAGATCACTTGTCTCGGTACGTTGTTTTAGCCCCAGTGAAAGATAAATCTGCTAAGGCCATTGCTCATGCCCTAATAACTCATCTCATTTGTCCGTATTCTACACCTAGAATGTTGTTAAGTGATAATGGAACCGAGTTTCGAAATCAACTTTTAGCAGAAACATGCAAACAGTTTGCCATTAAACAATCTTTTACAGTCAGTTATCACCCAGCCAGCAACGGCCTTGTTAAACGCGCGAATAGGAAGATTTTAGGCGGTGGCTGAACAGATAGCAAGACGGCCCCGTGTTCAGGAGGACGCGAGTTCAATCCCCGACCGGTGCCACCAAGCTGGGATTTTTCAGCCACCGCCGAGTGGCTTAAAATTACCCACATGCTGTCCAGAAGACCACCTATCAACCCGGACTCTAGATTCTAGGATTAAAGATGAGGGCAGCATGAACCAATGCAGGATGGCGCCACTATAAACACTCGCCTGCGCCAGAACGGGCGGGGCCGACCGTCAGGACCCACCGGGAAGAAGCCTTGGACCGACCATCAGGATCCACCGGGAAGAAGCCTACCGGCGCAATAGGCCGCAACGTAAAAAAAAAAAAAAAAAAAAAAAAAAGATGTCTTGCGCCCGGTCGTTAGCGGACTTCAGCATACCTGGGAGGACTGGCTAGCATATGTTGCAGCAAGCATAAACAGCCGTGTTTGTGAGTCGACGGGACAA
The DNA here is from genome assembly GCF_024679095.1 of Eriocheir sinensis. Classification (NCBI taxonomy): domain Eukaryota; kingdom Metazoa; phylum Arthropoda; class Malacostraca; order Decapoda; family Varunidae; genus Eriocheir; species Eriocheir sinensis. The sequence continues at coordinate 9,865,578 of NC_066570.1, forward strand.
TCTCCCCACTACATAATTTTTGGGGTTGAGAAGAGACTTCCGTATGACCTGCTTAGTAGTTCTCATTCACCTGTATATAATGTAGATGATTATTCTAAGGTTCAACTCAAGGTTTTCACAGATATTCATAGAGACGTCAGAAAGAGACTACAGGCTACATCTGAGGCTATGTGCTTGCAGCAACACAAGCGTGCCGCCCCTGTTGTTAGAGTCAATTATAGCCCGGAGCATTCGGGACCATCTAGAAAAGCATAATTTAATTCATGATTCACAACATGGGTTCACAAAGGGTAGGTCTTGCCTTACTAACCTGTTGTCCTTCTACACTAAAGTAATCGAGGCGGTTGACAGAGATGAAAACTATGACATATTATATCTAGATTTCAGTAAAGCGTTCGACAAAGTCCCTCATCACCGGCTATTACTAAAATTACAGGCTCACGGCGTAGATGGGAAAGTTTTGAACTGGATCAGGGCGTGGCTTAGTGGTAGGAGGCAGAGAGTGCAAATCAATGGTAGGAAATCTGAATGGGGCAGTGTTACGAGTGGAGTCCCACAGGGGTCGGTGCTGGGTCCTCTGCTTTTTATTATTTACATCAATGACTTGGACACAGGAATTAGTAGCGATGTCAGTAAGTTCGCAGATGATACCAAGATCGGTAGAGTAATCCAATCAGAAAGCGACGCTACCGTTCTCCAGGATGAGCTTGACAGACTATATGATTGGGCGAGGAAGTGGCAGATGGAATTCAATGTCGGGAAGTGTAGCATTTTAAGTGTAGGTAGGAATAACCCCTTACACAATTACTCCTTAAATGACACTCCTCTAAGCAGGTCTGGGCGTGAGAGAGACTTAGGAGTCCTAGTGAGCGCTGACCCCCGTCCTAGGGCTCAATGCATTCAGGCTAAAAATCGGGCAAACAGAGTACTAGGTTTCATCTCAAGGAGCGTGAGCAATAGGAGCGCTGAAGTCATCCTCAAATTTTACTCAGCACTAGTTCGACCTCATCTCGATTATGCAGTTCAGTTCTGGTCCCCCTATTATAGAATGGATATCAAGATGTTAGAATCTGTACAGAGGAGGATGACAAAGATGATTCAGGGGGTGAGAAACTTGCCTTATGAAGACAGGCTGAAGCAGTTAAATCTACACTCTCTAGAAAGGCGAAGGTTGCGAGGAGACTTGATCGAAGTTTATAAATGGATGAAGGGATTTAATAAAGGGGATGTCAATAAAATTTTGAGAGTGAAAGAGCCAGGTAGGACGCGTGGCAATGGTTTTAAGTTAGACAAATTCAGATTCAACAAAGACATAGGCAAGAATTGGTTCACCAATAGAGTGGTGGACGAATGGAACAGGTTTGGGAGCCATGATGTGGGTGCCAATACCATAGATACATTCAGGAAGAGGTTAGATAAAGCCATGGATGGTGAGGTAAGGTGGGGTTGAGTGTACAGGAGCTGCCTTGTATAGGCCAACCGGCCTCTTGCAGACTCCTTACGTTCTTATGTTCTTATGTTCTTATGAAAGTGGGTGACTTTGTTATGATTCGAGTCCCAGAGAGACATTCGAAGTTGTCCCCTAAATTCGTGGGCCCACGCCAGATAGTTAGGCAACTAGGTGGTCACAAATTTGAGCTTTATGATATCATTTTTAATTCATATGAAATTGTGCATAGTGATCGCCTCAAAAAGACACGCCCAGCCTGAGGTCATCGATTCGACTTTAGTTGAACCAGCGAGAACCGCCTGTTTGCCTCAGCCTGACGATGCCTTGTCTATCTTTCCAACACACGACTATAACCTGCGTCCTCGCAATTACTAATTTATGTTTGGTTCCTGAGCTTTTGCCTGCATCTTTTTCATTCGTGAGGGGAGTGCTTGAGTAATACTTTTCACTCTTACTCAATATTTTCTTTTTATTGCTGAGTTGATGCAGGGCAGTCAGTCTCCTTAGTTGTTTGGGACCGTAATAATCGAGGGTGTAGAGTGTAGACTAACATAGGGATAGGTACTTTTTAACCTTGAACCTCAAGTGCTTCTGCTTGAAACAGACATTTTTCTCTGCGAAGACAGACTTAACTACACTAGTGCAGATGCTGTCCCTAATTTTTATTGTAACCAGCATGTGAATACCTGTCAGCTTTGGAAGTATGCAGACAAGTCTTACGTACTTACCTTTTCCTTGACATACCACTGTTAACCGTTACGGGGATTATTTTTGACATCAAAGATGTCAGTCATCCACGTTCTTTCCGATCGGAGGATAGGTGAAAATTTGTCTTTTTAATTTGATGTTTATTAATGCTGGAATTACTTTAACTATTTATACTGGATTTATATATTTCAGTGCGATTTGTTACAAAGGTGATTTCACAACTTGGTGACAGGATTTTATTTTATAGTACTGTAGAAATACGGAGTATCAGGTGTTAGTGGTGCTAACCCAGTCAGATGGTTCTAAAGCTCTAGAGACTTGCTCCTATCGTCACGTCGTCCTTAAATCACATTTCCGCAGGAGGTTTACCTTGCCCCGAATGTAAATTACCCATCGATAATTATTCCGGTGGTTATTTTTATCGTCATTGTCATCCCCCTGTTCTGCCTTGTTAAGCGGGCTCTGACTTTGTACAACCTTTTCAGGCAAGGGTTGCCCCACCGCGCTGAGTTCGTACGCATTGAGACTCGAAGGTTCAGCTTGTATCAATTCTTCTTCAAGGATTTTTCCTTTTTTTTTTTTTTTACTATTCCACATAGCTCCATTGCCATGTATCCTAATGACAACTTAGTCAATTTATTTTCCTAGAATGTTTCATGTACATAACTATTCGAGCTATTATTTTGTTTTCTCGGAATAGTGCTGAGCTTCCACGTCCACGACTCTAGCCCTGTTTACCTCGCCCTGTATGTACTTTGCCCATTTATTGTTACTTCCACGATTATTTTTATTGTCATTGGCATTGGGTAGGCGGTGGCCGAGCTGGTAGCGTACTGGGCCCACATTCACCGCGTGATGGACGACGCGGGTTCGAATCCCCACGCTACCACTCGGATTTTTCAGTCACCGCCGAGTGGCTTAAAACTACCCACATGCTGTCCTGAAGACCACCCATCAGCCTGGACTCTAGAGGAAGCCGTCCAAGCGAATCAAGAACGAGTTCCGGGGGGCAGCATGAGCCAATGCAAGATGGCGCCACTATAAACACTCGCCTGCGCCAGAACGGGCTGGGCCGACCATCAGGCCCCACCTGGAAGAAGCCTTGGGCCGACCATCAGGCTCCACCAGGAAGATGCCTACCGGCGCAACAGGCAACATAAAAAAAAAAAAAAAAAAAAAAAAAATCCCGATGTTGTATCGTTAGGCGGGCTCTGACTTGTGTATATATACATATATATATATATATATATATATATATATATATATATATATATATATATATATATATATATATATATATATATATATATTTTAAATGCAACCATAATAGGCCCTCGTTTAACTAGTACACATTGCGCGACTGTAACATGGGTAGGTACACTGATTTTAAAGGTCGGGTGAGCCGCGAGGTCGCGACTTTTTACGTGACCGAGCGATGTAATGTGTATATTATAATGTACATGTGAATGTGTGAATGTATGTCGCAACGCCATGGCACAGCCGCCCTAAAGGATGTTTATTAACACGTCAGGGCATAGGTTGTGCTTAGGAAGTGTTCCTTGCCGTGAGAACGGTGCTGATTCATCAAGCCTACTGCACCGGACTCACTCCTGCACCCGGAAAAAAAAAAACGGAGACTACTGCGGGCGACGGGCGAGAGCAGAGGACTGCTCGGGGGTGTGCGTAGACTCCTCCACCACTGGTTGTAAGACTGTGAATATAATTACAAAGCCACTAACTGTTTAAGTTACCAGGGAGAGAGAGAGAGAGAGAGAGAGAGAGAGAGAGAGAGAGAGAGAGAGAGAGAGAGAGAGAGAGAGAGAGAGTAAATTAAGTGAACTCAAAGTGAACGTAACGGCTTCGCTCGGCCAACACACAATACACCTCACATTAAGTAAAGGCTATTGTGTTGTCTCACGACTTTTATCAACTGGAGAAAGCAGGCAACGGTACACCGGAACTGACGTGAGATAACAGTTCGCGCCTTAAACAAAAACATTTAAAAACAGCTAACAAAAAGGCTAACACGACTCGGCGCAACAAGGTCCTGCACCGTGCGACCTGCAGGAGGATGGTGGTGACCAGCAAGTGGGCCATAAGGAAGTGGGAGGAGGACATGAGGCGCAAGCTGTGTGGAGCAGGGGTAGGAAATAAGACCTGGTGGTCCCTAGTCAAGGAAAGGCAGGGGATCAGCTGGCAGGACACGATTCCTCCTTTCACAAGACAAAATGGAACGGTGGCCACCAGCAGCAAGGAGAAAGCCCAGCTGCTGGCCAGTCTCTTCGCCGAGAAGATGAAGGTGGATAACCCCGGACAGTCACCGCCCCATCTGGAACATCAGTGCGAGGAGACTGTCACGAAGGTGGAGGTGACACAGGTGTTGGTCAAGCGCCTGCTGCGAGGGCTGGACACCCAGAAGACGACCGGCCCCGACTACCTCAGCCCGCATCTGCTGAAGCAGTGTGCCCACGAGCTGGCTGCCCCTCTCACCACAGTCTTCTCTGCCTGTCTCCGGGAAAACACCTGGCCATCGGCGTGGAAAGAGGCTCGGGTGGTTCCCGTCCACAAGAGGGGCTCCAGGTCTGACCCCAAAAACTACCGGCCCATCTCCCTGCTGTCTGTGGTGAGGAAAGTGTTCGAGAGGGTCGTGGCAGTAGTAGTCTGTCGCCACCTCATGGACAACTACCTCCTCTCGGACCAGCAGTATGGGTTCAGACCTGGCCGGTCCACCTCCGATCTGCTGATGCTCCTCATAAAGAACTGGCAGGACGCCCTTGACGACGGCCTGGACACTGTCGTGGTAGCCCTGGACATAGCGGGTGCCTTTGACAGGGTGTGGCACGGAGGTCTCCTTGAAAACTCCGTGCTAAGGGCATTCAAGGAAATCTCCTTCAGCTCCTGGGAGACTACCTTCAAGGATGGACCCTCCAGGTTGTCGTCAACGGGCAGACGTCCGACTCCTTGCCAGTGGAGGCATCAGTGCCACAGGGCTCAGTGCTAGGGCCAGTTCTGTGGAACATATATGTGGACGACCTTCTCCGGCAGCTGTCAGCAGTCTCAGCTTACGCTGATGACTGCACTCTCTCCTGCACCTACCCCGACAAGACAGTGGGCGTGCTGCTGACGAGATCAATCAGCAGCTGAGGGTGCTACAGGGCTGGGGTGCCCGCTGGCAGGTAACCTTTGCCCCAGAGAAGACCCAGGCAATGGTGGTCTCTCGATCCCCCACTGACGGGCCAACAGTGGAGGGGAAGCTAAGCTTTGGTGGCGTCCCCCTCCCACTCCAGGAATCCGTCAAGATTCTGGGAATGGAAGTGGATCGAGGGCTACAGCTTGACAGCCACATCAAACACTTTGCCCAAAAGGCCTCCCACAGAATCTCCTGCCTGCGAAGGGTGGCCAGCTTCCTCGACAGAAAAGGGAGGCTGTTGCTCTACAAGGCCCAGATACGGCCTTACTTAGAGTATGCTGCCCTCTCTTGGATGTCGTGTGCTGCCTCGCACAGCGGGAGACTCGACGCCATCCAGATACGGGCACTGCGACTGGTGGATGTGGCAGACTCCCCAACCGGGCAGGAAACTCTCAGCTCCGTCGACTCCTTGGAACACCGCAAGGACGTAGCTGCTCTTGTGGTGCTTCACAAGGCACAAGTGCAAGGAGTGCCAAATCTGGCGGGCCTACGCCGACCTCCGAGTCACAACGCGGGACACGAGAACGGTGCTATCCCGTGGTGATGCAGTGGAGGTGCCGCGTTCCCGTACCAGCCAGCACCAACGCACCTTTCGGGAAGAGTCTGCCGGTTGTGGAACATGTTCACGGCCTGTGTACCAAACATCCGGGGGATGAACACCCAAAAAATAAAACCGTCGGCCCACCAGTGGAGGGGCTCACTCCCCACTCCACTGACACTCGTGGTGGAGCAGTGACACGAGTGCAGTGCGTACACACATATATTCTGTATTGTATGTTTTTTTTTGTATATATATTTTTTTAGTTTATGTAGTTATTTTTTATACAGATTTTATTCTGCCCTTTGAATAGGCAGCACACGACAGTGCACCTTTGGGTTTGTAAATATATGAATATGAATAAAATGTTTAAAGAAAGAGAGAGAGAGAGAGAGAGAGAGAGAGAGAGAGAGAGAGAGAGAGAGAGAGAGAGAGAGAGAGAGAGAGATAACAACTCAGTGAGTGGATATCTAGGTGATATGGATATTCTCTCTCTCTCTCTCTCTCTCTCTCTGAATGAAGTGAATATTTATTTTTTCGATAAAAAAATAGCATGTACAGTTATTATGGATGTATTCGATCATAGTCTACTAACAATAACAATATATATTAGCAACCTCAAAAAAAGAAAAAGAATCGGACATGAAGAATTATCCATTAAATCCTATAAATAAATAAAATAACAAAATAGAACTTGGGAGACGGTCAGCGAGGCAGTGACTCAGCAGCCAGCACAACATTCAAGGCTTAAAGCGTCTCCACAGGGCCCATACCGCATGGAGACGGGCGAGCGCCGAGCGTCACTAAAATCCAAACGGTACCGGCGCTAGCGGCAATACTCAGTGCCGAGTGATCATGAGGCTTCTCGGCACCAGGTACCGGTACCAAGTGCCGAGAAGAATCGATTCAATCGGTACCAGGTACCGGTACCAAGTGCCGAGAAGAATCGATTCATCCGGCACTTGGTACCGGTACTTGGTGCCGAGAAGCCTCATGATCACTCGGCACTGAGCATTGCCGCTAAGGACCGATACCGTTTGGATCTTGGTGACGCTCGGCGGCGCGCGGCCTCGCCAGTCGCCATGGTGTATGGGCCCTGTGGAGACACTTTAAGCCTTAAATGTTGTACTGGCTGTTGAGTCACTGCCTCGCTGACCGTCTCCCCAAGTTCCCACCATTTTGTCCTGCTTTTCGTTTCCATCACAGCTCCCGTTTCCATTATTTTATTATTTTATTTATTTATTGGATTTATTGGATAATTCTTCATGTCCGAATATATTGTTATTGTTATTAGACTATGATCGAGTACATCCATAATAAATATACATGCTATTTTTTATTGCGAAAAAATAAATATTCACTTCAGAGAGAGAAAGAGAGAGAGAGAGAGAGAGAGAGAGAGAGAGAGAGAGAGAGAGAGAGAGAGTTTTCTTTACAGGAAATTGATTTGGGAATTTCATCTGAAGTCATTAAGATCACAAAAATACTCCTTAGGGTACCGGTACCGGTACTAACGGTACCTGAGTTTTCGGTACCGGTACTACCGTTACTCAAATTAACGGTACTTGTCCATCCCTATGAAATTCTAGACGCTGTACTCGGCTGTAGGCAGCTGCTGATTGGTCGGATGCAATGATGTCACTGGCTGTGACGTAGCCTGATCTTCGCTAATTGTCTGAAAGAAATGTCCACGATTCAACTACTAAATACAGAGTCATGAGGGGGCTATAATGGCCGCCGACTGGTTACCAAATATGGTTTGTCGCCCGATAAAGGGTTAAATGACACTCCGCTGAGCAAGTCTGGGTGTGAGAGACTTAAGCCGCTACGGCACCTACGGATCTCTCAAATTTTTAATTTATTACGTCATTACGGCCGACCGGATATGCGTCCGTAATATCCGGGAAACCTCCGGAAAGCTACCGTGCGGTCAACCGTGCATTTTCTCGGCCGCCGGCCCGACCCAAGGATGTTTTGAAATGTTCAAAACTTCCGGGAGCGCCGGGGTGTAACGGTCATCTGTCCCGGTCAGTCGGCGTAGTGTAAACGGGCCGCGCGGTGTCGTGAGCACTCCCCTCACCACCACCACCCCTGCTGCACGTGTATTGACAGTGTTGTGAGATGCTTGCCACCCCAATTGGAAGTGGCATCCCTTTGGGTGACAAGTCAGCGTCTGTAACCCCAAGCACACCCGAAGAGATGCCTGTCACCCCTTCTAGCGCCTCCCCGGCTCCTGATGAACATTCTCTGGGCATCACAGATGATGATGAAGGCGCCTGCATGAACGTGGAGGACTTGGAAGGTGTAGAGAAAGCATCTGGCCATATTTCAAAGCAGTATCTACACCCACCCAAGACAAGGAAAAAGGCTGTCACCCTTGGCCTGTCGGAGGAGATGGAGCGTGACATTGATGAGTGGTATGAGAGCCACCCACTGCTTAAAAAAGATAAAAGATAAAAGATATATCTCCCTCGAATATATATGTTTGGCCCTCCACCGGCAGCAGACAACCCGTCCTCAAGCTCTCGGTCGACCGGATTGCCGCCGAGTTGGTCGTATTGTAGCCGTATTGCGTTATACGTAGAACCGTAGAGGGTGGACGGTCGACCTGACACGGCACCCTCGGCTGACCGTATTGACAACCCGATCAGCCGAGATGTCCTTATTGTTGCCGGGATGAGTGCCGGTATATTCTCGGTCAAACGGCGATGACATGCAAAAAAATGGCCGTTTTGCCCCGTTTCCTGCCGGATCCCGATCAACCGTATGGCGATCCTTGATAGTGTAAACCCAGCTTTTGGAGTCTTAACCCTATAATAGTAGCGTTGTCCGGGATTCCGAATTTGGGCCTACTTTGCGTTGTGGATTAGACGCTCCAAGGCGTACGGCGCTCGGCTGCCATGGGCCCATGACATTTCAGTTAGTACTCTATCCTTTGTGTCTTGTGTGTGAGGTGTGTTCGTGTTGCTCCCATTTTTTTCCATCTGCTGTAGCCAATTGTCCGGTATTCCATACAACGCTACGAAATTAGTGCCTTGTGAGTGTGCCTGCGAAACATATCCTGTAATGTGTCGATTTTTTTTCAAGAATTTTTTTTTCAGGATTAAAAAACTGTTCTTTAAGATGGTGTCGGTTAAGGGGAAGTACGATGTGATTTAAGGAAGTGATGCTTCTGCTTGACAGTGATGTCGATGAGCTGCAACAAAGTGAAAAGGAAAGTGACGATAGTGTGAGTGATGACAGTGTAGAAGAGAGAGGTGGTGATGCTCAAAGTGACCTTGAAATGTCGTACATTTGTCACCTCCGTCCCGGTCACCAGGCCCCAACTACTGCTTCCACGCCTAACAAATATCTACCTCCCAGCATATACCCACCTGCCCCAGTATCACCCATCCACCCTGCTTACCCCAGTGAACCCCGACCTGTCCCCTTACACCACCACCAGCCCACCTCAGCACCCTCAGACAGGAAAAGAAAGGAAGCAGCAAGGGGGTAGTTCATGCGACCCGCGTCGTTCGCGTCGCCTACGTAGACGGCCAGCTACCCCCGCCTGTCACCCCCACCACACCAAGATATCGCTGAGAGAGAGAGAGAGAGAGAGAGAGAGAGAGAGAGAGAGAGAGAGAGAGAGAGAGAGAGAGAGAGAGAGAGAGAGAGAGAGAGGAAAACGGAAAACGTAATAGTAAGGCAGATAAAAGTGCGGTATTGCTGCTCAGATGCCCCAGCTGGTTGTCTTGCTGTTGCATTGCTGCCAAGATGCCCCAGATATCTATTATCTCAGCACTACAGGTCCCACAGGCATTACCAATGAGAATGGGATGGGAACAATATTATTATTTTTTATTCTTTCTAAAACAGAGCCTTTGTCTTCAGCATGTAGCACAGCAACTTGTGCCGCATAAATCCTATGAAGGCTGGAGCATATCGGGGCACGTCTGGACTTCATGTGTGGCACAAGTCATTACCACCAGACAACACTGTGGCCGGCAGTGGTCAAAAGACTACACGGATGTAGTTTTTTTTGTCATTTTTGCACATATTTTGTTATATTTTTTTATAATGTTGCTTTAGTTAAATACATTTAGTTCATAGTTCATAGAGTTAAGAATAACATCTAATTTAAGTGAATTTTTTTAAAATAAACTATGTACCATTCCTATATGTATATTTCTACCCCCAAAGTTTGTCCGGGATTCCGGACATCGCTACTAGGCACGTAAGGCTGACAATGCTAATATTCCAGGGTTAACGAGCACTGACCTCCGTCCTAGGGCTCAATGCATTCAAGCTAAGAATCGTGCAAACAGAATACTGGGTTTCATCTCCAGGAGCGTAAGCAATAGGAGCACTGAAGTCATCCTCAAACTTAATTTGCACTAGTTAGACCTCATCCCGATTATGCGGTTCAGTTCTGGTCACCCAGCTTTTTTTTTTTTTTTTTTTTTTTACAACAAAGGAGGCAGCTCAAGGGCACACAAAAAAAGAGAACAATAATAAAAAAAAAGCCCACTACTCGCTGCTCCTAAAAAGGAGACAAAAGAGGTGGCCGAAAGGAAGATCAAATACGGGAGGAGAGGTGTCCTGATACCCTCCTCTTGAAAGAGTTCAAGTCGTAGGCAGGAGGAAATACAGATGAAGGAAGATTGTTCCAGAGTTTACCAGCGTGAGGGATGAAAGAGTGAAGATGCTGGTTAACTCTTGCATAAGGGGTTTGGACAGTATAGGGATGAGCATGAGTAGAAAGTCGAGTGCAGCGGGGCCGCGGGAGGGGGGGAGGCATGCAGATAGCAAGTTCAGAAGAGCAGTCAGCGTGGAAATATCGATAGAAGATAGAAAGAGAGGCAACATTGCGGCGGAATTTAAGAGGTAGAAGACTATCAGTATGAGGAGGAGAGCTGATGAGACGATGAGCCTTAGCCTCCACTCTGTCCAGAAGAGCTGTGTGAGTGGAGCCCCCCCACACATGAGATGCATACTCCATACGAAGGCGGACAAGGCCCCTGTATATGGACAGCAACTGTGCAGGGGAGAAGAACTGGCGGAGACGGTACAGAACGCCCAGCCTCGAGGAAGCTGATTTAGTAAGAGATGAGATATGAAGTTTCCAGTTGAGATTTTGAGTTAAGGATAGACCGAGGATGTTTAGTGTTGAGGAAGGTGATAGCTGGGTGTTGTCAAAGAATAGGGGATAGTTGTTTGGAAGACTGTGTCGAGTGGATAAATGGAGAAACTGTGTTTTTGAGGCGTTGAAGGACACCAGGTTCTTCTTGCCCCAATCGGAAATAATAGTAAGGTCTGAGGCTAAGCGTTCTGCAGCCTCCAGCCTTGAGTCGTTAAGTTCCTGAAGGGTGGGTCTTCTATTAAAAGAAGTTGAGTAATGCAGAGTGGAATCATCGGCGTAGGAATGGATAGGACAGTTCGTTTTGGAAAGATCATCAATGAACAACAGAAAAAGAGTGGGAGATAGGACAGAACCCTGTGGGACACCACTGTTAATAGATTTAGGGGAAGAACAGTGACCGTCTACCACGGCAGAAATAGAACGGTCAGAAAGGAAACTGGAGATAAAGGTACAGAGAGAAGGATCGAAACCGTAGGAGAGTAGTTTAGAAAGCAAAGATTTGTGCCAGACCCTATCAAAAGCTTTTGATATGTCCAGCGCAATAGCAAAAGTTTCACCGAAACGGCTAAGAGAGGATGACCAAGAGTCAGTTAAGAAGGCTAGGAGATCACCAATAGAACGCCCCTTGCGGAACCCATACTGGCGATCAGATAGAAGGTCAGAAGTGGAAAGGTGCTTTTGAATCTTCCGGTTAAGGATTGATTCAAAAGCTTTAGATAGACAAGAAAGTAAAGCTATAGGACGGTAGTTTGAGGGATTGGAGCGGTCACCCTTCTTAGGCACAGGCTGTATGAAGGTATACTTCCAGCAGGAAGGAAAGGTAGATGTTGACAGGCAGAGGCGAAAGAGTTTGACCAGGCAAGGTGACAGCACGGAGGCACAGTTTTTAAGGACAATAGGAGGCACTCCATCAGGTTCATAAGCCTTCTGAGGATTGAGGCCAGAGAGGGCATAGAAAACATCATTTTGAAGAATCTTTATAACAGGCATAAAGAAGTCAGAGGGGGGATGAGTAGGAGGAATATGCCCAGAATCGTCCAGAGTGGAGTTTTTAGAAAAAGTTTGAGAGAAGAGTTCAGCCTTAGAGATAGATGAGACGGCAGTGTTGCCGTCAGGACTGAGGAGTGGAGGGAAAGATGAAGAAGTGAAGTTGGAGGAGATGTTTTTGGCTAGATGCCAGAAGTCACGGGAAGAGTTAGAGAAAGCAAGGTTTTGACATTTTCTATTAATGAAAGAATTTTTGGTTAGTCGGAGAAGAGATTTGGCACGATTTCGGGCAGGAATGTAAAGTTCATAATTAGCATTAGTTTGAAGGCTCTGGTACAGAATGGATATCAAGATGTTAGAATATCTACAGAGGAGGATGACAAAAAATACTCATAGGATGAGAAATTTGCCTGATGAGGATAGACTGAAGCATTTAAATCTACACTTTCTAGAAAGGAAAAGGTTACGAGGAAACTTGATCGAGGTTTACAAATGGATGAAGGGCTTTAATAAAGGGGATGTTAATAGGGTTTTGATTTCAAAAGAGCCAAGCAGGACACGTAGCAACGGTTTTAAGGTAACTGCATAGGATCGGGTCAACACAGAGAAGGAATGGTTCTATTTTCATGGCCCTATAATGCAAAGTTGAGACTCATAAAAAGGTTTCAGACGAGAAATCAAGCCATTCCATTTTTTTATTGATATTTAATTTTAAAAATAATGCTAAAGCTTTAATTTCTCCTCTAATTTTAATTGTATTATTTCAATAGCTCATTTTAAAGACTTCCATATATATCAAAAGGTCTGGGTAAAGTTTAGAATATTGATAAATTTTGAAGATATTAACAATAATAAAAATATAAAATAAATAATTTTAAATTTATTTGCAGGTAATTTTTTTTTATATATATAATTATTTTACCAGGCCTAAAACTTCTGCATATCATACTCTTCAAAATAAGCTTAAGATTTTATATTGGTTAAAAAAAAATATTACTCATAGAAGCAGCAAAACCAGTCAAAACATTTTTTTTCGAGAAAACGGCCCTCAAAGTTTGGCTATGATTTACTCCTAACACAATCCGATTCACAGAAAATCCTACTTACGAAGTTATATAGCTCTTTTAATGAATTTTCCAAAACTCTAAACAGATAAAACATTGGTTTATAATTAAAAAAAAATACAGCATTTTTTATTCAAATCTTCAGAACGTTTTCTTTGTGGCGCCTGTTGATCTAAAAGGTAATGTCGCCATATCATATAATAAACTACATGTCGTGCCATTTTTTTTTCTACAACAAAGGAGGCAGCTCAAGGGCACACACTACTCGCAGCTCCTAAAAAGAATCCAAATAGGTGGCCGAAAGAGGGGTCAATTTCGGGAGGAGAGGTGTCCTGATACCCTCCTTTTGAAAGAGTTCAAGTCGTAGGCAGGAGGAAATACAGATGAAGGAAGATTGTTCCAGAGTTACCAGCGTGGGGGATGAAAGAGTGAAGATGCTGGTTAACTCGTGCGTAAGGGATTTAGACAGTAAAGGGATGAGCTTTAGTAGAAAGTCGTGTGGAGCGGGGCCGCGGGAGGGGTGGAGGCATGCAGTTAACAAGTTCAGAAGAGCAGTCAGCGTGAAAATAACGATAGAAGATAGAAAGAGAGGCAACATGGCGGCGGAATTTAAAAGGTAGAAGACTATCAGTACACAAAGGAAGAACAAGCAACAGCAAACCTGCTGGTCCTTACGAGGCTGTTTGTGACAAGCTACACTAACTATCTAATCAAAGGTAGAAGATGAAGGACAGCAAAGGCGAAGGCTCCTCCCCACCCCCCCATCCCTCCAGCCAAAGCTGATGAGGCGAAGAGCCTTAGACTCTACTCTATCCCAGAGAGCTGTGTGAATGGAGCCCCCCCACACGTGAGATGCATACTCCATACGAGGGCGGACAATGCCCCTGTATATGGATAGCAACTGTGCGGGGGAGAAGAACTGGCGGGGACGATACAGAACGCCCAACCTCGAGCATTTAGTGAGAGAAGAGATGTGAAGTTTCCAGTTAAGATTTTCAGTTAAGGATAGACCGAGGATGATTAATGTTGAAGATGGTGACAGCTGAGTGTTGTCGAAGAATAGGGGATAGGTGTTTGGAAGATTGTGTCGAGTTGATAGGTGGAGAAATTGGGTTTTTGAGGCATTGAGGACACAAGGTTCCTTTTAACACACTCGGAAATGATAGTAAGGTCTGAGGTTAAGCGTTCTGCAGCTTCCAGCTAAGAGTCATGTAATTCCTGTTGAGAGGGTCTTCTGTTGAAAGAAGTTGAATAATGTGGACTTATCAGCGTATGAGTGGATAGGACAGTTTGTTATGGAAAGTTCATTGATGAATAAAAGGAAGAGAGTGGGTGATAGGACAGAGCCCTGTGTAACACCACTGTTGATAGGTTTAGGGGAAGAACAGTGACCGTCTACCTCGACAGAGATAGAACGGCTGGAAAGGAAACTGGAGATAAAGGAACAGAGAGACGGATAGAATCTGAAAGAGGGTTGTTTAGAAAGCAAAGACTTGTGCCAGACTCTATCGAAGGCTTTCGATATGTCTAGCGCAACTGAGAAAGTGTCACCGAGACTGCTAAGAGAGGATGACCAAGAATCAGTTAAGAGAGCAAGAAGATCAGACAGAAGGTTAGAAGTGGAAAGGTGCTTTTGAATCTTTCGGTTAAGGATTGACTCAAAAGCTTTAGATAGACAGGAAAGTAAATCTATAGGGCGGTAGTTTGAGGGACTGGAACGGTCACCCTTCTTAGGCACAGGCTGTACGAAGGCGTACTTGCAGCAGGAAAGAAAGATAGATGTTGATAGGCAGAGGCGAAAGAGTTTGACCAGGCAGGGTGTCAGCACGGAAGCACAGTTTTTTAAGGACAATAGGAGGCACTCCATCAGGTCCATAAGCCTTCTGAGAGTTGAGGCCAGAGTTAAAGAAATAAACATACGCCTGGCATAGGTGATGCCTGCAGCTACCTAAACATGCCAGAATCTAGAAATCGACTTCGAGAACCATTTATGGTATTTCAATGCTATGCAATTACCATTGCAACGGTTTTAAGCTTCATAAATTCAGAATCAACAAAGATATAGGCAAAAAATTGGTGCCAATACTATACATGTAGATACATTCAAGAAGAGGTTGGATAAATTGGTGGATATTGAGTTTAGGTGGGATCTGGCTCATAGGAGCTGCCTTGTATAGGCCAACCGGCCTCTTGCAGACTTCCTACGTTCTTATATATATATATATATATATATATATATATATATATATATATATATATATCTATATATATATATATATATATATATATATATGTTAGGGTGCTGGGCTCACATTCACGGCGCCATGGACAACGTCAGTTCGAATCCCCACGCTACCACCTGGGATTTTTCAGTCACCGCCGAGTGGCCTAAGACTACCCACATGTTGTCCAAAAGACCACCCGTGAACCCGGACTCTAGAAGAAACCGCCCAGTGAATCACGAATAAGTTCCGGGGGGCGGCATGAGCCAAACATAACTGGCGCCACTATAAAAAATTGCTTGCGCCGACGGGCTTGGGCCGACCATCTGGCCCATGAAGAAAGCCTACCGGCGCAATAGGCAGGGATGTAATAATAATAATAATAATAATAATAATAATAATAATAATAATTATATATATATATATATATATATATATATATATATATATATATATATATATATATATATATATATATATATATATATATATATGGGGTTATTGAAAGGTCTGGACTTCCGAAAATCCCGTAAATTCTCAGCAATAAAAATATAAAATAAAGTAAATTGTCATTTAATTATTTAAATATCTGACCAGTCACACACCCATAGGACAAACAAAGGCACATGAACCAGCTCTTAAGTTTATTTAAGCAACAAAGAAACTCGCTGGAAATTAAGAATAATTAATTAATTCCAGGCACACAGTGACCTAGCTATCTATCTTAAAACATCCTAGCAAATAGATTACTTAGCTGTAGGTGGGAGA
>NC_066570.1:9884126-9976290 GCF_024679095.1 Eriocheir sinensis
GGCAGCTTTCAGTTGCTGGGTTGCAGGTGGCGGGTGCTGATCCACCCATTGACGAAAGCCCACCTTCTCTGCTTGAGGTTAGAGAGACTGTGGCAAATTTGAGGGATGGAAAGGCACCTGACACCTGTCATATCAATGCGGAGATGCTCAAAGCTGGAGGTGAAGCTATGATCCGCGGGTTGCATGTGGTCTTGACTGCTGTATGGCAGTCCGGTACCATTCCTCTTGACTGGAAGAGGGGGTTGATCGTCCCTACCTGGAAAGGGAAAGGGGACCGCCAGGACTGCAACAACTACCGTGGTATTACACTGCTCAGTGTGCCAGGCAAGGTGCTTGCCCACCTATTGCTGATGCGATTTCGCAGCCAGCTGCTGAAGCTGCAGAGACCAAAACAGTCTGAATTCACGCCTGGTAAGTCAACAACTGACTGTATTCTAGCGCTTCGCTTACTGGAGGCGCGCCGGCGTGAGTTTCGACATGGGATGCTTGCAGCCTATGTCGATCTCAATAAGGGGTTTGATTCAGTGCATCGCGAGGCACTCAGGGATCTTCTGCGACTCTGTGGGATTCCTGCGAGGACTATTGGTCTGCTGACTGGATTGTATTCCGGGACAGAGAGTGCTGTGAAGTGTGTGTGTGTGGGGGCTTGTCCAGCTTCTTTCCTGTAAATGCGGGAATGAGGCAGGGTTGTGTCCTTGCTCCATCGCTTTTCGACAATTGTATGGACTGGGTACTGGGCAGAGTTGCGGACCAGAGTCATTGCGGAGCATGCATTGGCAATACCAGGGTCACATACCTTGTTTTTACCGAGGATGCAGTTATCCTGGCGGAATCGCTGGAGATTCTGGTGATGGCTCTTGAGGCACTGCACAAGAAGGCGGAGCCCTTGGAACTTCAGGTATCATGGGCCAAGACCACGTTACAGATGTTTGGAGGCTTGCTTGATGAAACAGTACAGTCTGTTCATGGGGGGAGGCGGTGGCTGAACGGATAGCGAGACGGCCCCTCCTGAACGCGAGTTCAATCCCCGACCGGTGCCACCAAGCTGGGATTTTTAAGCCGCCGCCGAGTGGCTTAAAACTACCCACATGCTGTCCAGAAGACCACCTATCAACCCGGACTCTAGATTCTAGGATTAAAGATGAGCTCCGGGAGGGCAGCATGAGCCAATGCAGGATGGCACCACTATAAACACTCGCCTGCGCCAGAACGGGCGGGGCCGACCATCAGGCCCCACCGGGAAGAAGCCTTGGGCCGACCATCAGGATCCACCGGGAAGAAGCCTACCGGCGCAATAGGCCAAGACGTAAAAAAAATAAAAAAAATGCGTGTGGCGAGGACGTTGAGATCTCAGAAATTTTCACGTATCTTGGTAGCGTAGTTCATAACAACGGTGAGTCTTGCCAGGAAGTCTTACGGCGGATTGGCTTGGCCTACGGTGTTATGAAATCGCTCAGCAAGAATTATTATGGTGTTGTCGATACCTGTGCGGAAGGACAAAGATCCGGATCTCCAAGTCCATTGTACTCCCTGTCTTACTCTATGGTTGTGAGACATGGAACCTAAATGGGGACTTGGAGAGGCGGATTGATGCCTTTGGTAATAAATGTCAACGCAAATTCATGGGATATCGCTGACTACTCGACATATATTACCTGCATAGTCCGTCAACGCCAACTCCGGCTATACGAGCACGTGGCACATTACAATGAAGCTGATACTGCTCGTCGGGTTGTCTCTGTAAGAGACAATCATTTCTGAGTGGAGGAGGCCAAGGGGCCTCCCACGGAATTCGTGACTTGAGCAAGTCGATAGATCCTGCCGGGAGGTACTCGTGTTGGGAAGGAGGCCTGCATGGAGACTCGTCCGGAGGGATACCTCGGCTTGGCGTCGTAGGGTGAGCGAGCGGAGGCTGGGGACACGGGCGCCGGCAGGGCCGCTCCGTGGCCTCGAGCAGCAGGTGTCACCGGCTGAGGGTCAGCCAGAGCCACTGGTGCAGGGGTGGCGGCCGCAGCCGGCACCCTGGATTCTCCAGTCGACCCAGAAGCGGGCGTTGGAGAAGGCAATTAGTAGGAGTGTCCTCAAGGGACTCCTCACTGGGGGTGCGCTTCTGCTGATGTGACTCACGACAGCCATCAGGAGGCGTCTGGAGGGATGAGGCGGCCTTTTTAGATTGTGGGAGGAACAGACTTGGCAGTTGTTGATCGGCGATGGGCATGGGCATTGATGGCAGCGGCGTATGTCATTGGACTTTAGATTCTAGTATTAAAGATGAGCTCCGGGAGGGCAGCAGGAGCCAATGCAAGATGGCGCCACTATAAACACTCGCCTGCGCCAGAACGGGCTGGGCCGACCAACAGGCCCCACCGGGAAGAAGCCTTGGACCGACCATCAGGAACTCAGGATCCACCGGAAAGAAGCCTACCGGCGCAATAGGATACGACGTAAAAAAAAAAAAAAAAAAAAAAAATCCTGGGCTGGACATCTTGTTGAGGGCAAGTTGTTTCGCCTCAGCAAAGTATGTAGCAGTCACCGCTCAAAGTCCGTGTTCCTTCCCCTCAGTGACAAGAAAATGGGGTGCTGCAAAGAGAGACTAAGATTCTCAGTGTTTTCATGTAATGTCCATCGTCACTGTGTCTGCCAGTCTGTCTTGTCGCGTCTTCATCGTTAACTTTCCTTGTATTCGTTTACCTTTGACTGTCCGTCCACGTTCTCTTGTTGTCCACCGTTACACATTGTTCCACACATACACCAACACTTAAATGTTAACCTACACAAACAACATTCACACAAACGCATACACAAACAAACACCTATCCTATGTGTTGTCCTTGTCGTGATGAGCTGTGTAAGTTTTGTCTAATAAAGTTACCCTGGCGGATATGACTTTCTCTATCCGTGAACCGATTAGCACTTAGAACACTCGCTACCACCAACAATTGGTGACCCCGGAGTGTTGCTATGGTTCAAGGTGGCTTATAGCCGGTGCCGTTTTAAGGGCACTCTCTCCTAGAGTGGAGGACCTGGGCAGGGTAACTTGTCCATTCGTCCGCCCTCTCCTGGGGCAAAAATCCTCACCTCCATTCGGGGTTCGTGGGGCTGAGCACTCAGGTCGGGAGAAACATTACGCCATAGGCGTAGTTGCCACCTTCGGGGTTTTCCCCCGCCCTCCCCTAGGCGCCTTCTGCGCCTTCCCCAGGCACCCTCTGTGCCTTCCCCAGGCACCCTCTGTGCCTTCCCCAGGCACCCTCTGTGCGCCTCTTCCAGGCACCCTATGTGCGCCTCTTCTAGGCTCCCTCTGTGCGCCTCTTCTAGGCTCCCTCTGTGCGCCTCCTCCAGGCATCTTCAGCGCCCTTCAGGCATCTTTTGTGCCCCATGGTGCTTCTCCCGGCGCTCACCCACCCACCCCCACCCCTCCTCCTCCCTTCTGCTGGTCAGGCGACTGAGACACGCACATCGTGTGACACACTACACAGACTCAGTGAACACTCAGACACAGTGCGACATATTACTGAGACACACAGTGCCACACACTCAGTGTATACGCCATACAGACAAAGTGTATACACCACCACACACCGCAGACTCAGTGTACACGCAGACACAGTGTGACATCCCACTGGGATTACTAGCTGCCCCCTAGATTAACCACCGCCTCCTGGATCTACCACCGCCGTCTGGGATTATCCTACACTTGTGGATCCTTGTGTATAGTGCAGTGTGTCCAGCAACAGTTCAGTGCAGCACGTCCCCAGCAACAGTTAGTGTCACAGTGTTACCCACTAAGCGTACAGTGTTGTGTTACAGTGCCTTTTTTAACACTGGTCCACTCCCCGAGCCACAGAGGCCCCTGGCACGTGCCAGCGCCTACAGTACACGCAGTTCGTTTTACTCTCACGGACTGCCGCGGCTCCTGGCACATGCTAGCGCCCCTAACTTTTCAACTCGCTGTGGCCCCCGGCTCGCTGGCATCTAGCGCCTTCCCACGCAGTCGTTCGACGCACTCACGACTGCCGCGGCTCCTGGCATATGCTTGCTCCCCTCAATTCTCAACCGGCTGTGGTCCCTGGCACGCTGGCATCTAGCGCCTTACCACGCAGTCATTCGACGCCCTCACGGACTGCCGAGGCCCCTGACACGCTGGCAGCTGGCGCCTTTAATACACGCAGTCGTTCTACTCTCACCGACTGCCGAGGCCCCTGACACGCTGTCAGCTAGCGCCTTCACACGCAGTTCCCTCGACGCAGTCTATGACTGCCGTGGCCCCCGGCGCGTTTACGCCAGTGCCTATTGCTCATCTCCACGCCGCTCGACTTCACCATACCTGACGACGACATGCAACTCTTCCTCTACTACGGCGGTGTCCTTCAGAGCACCACTCTTCTGCTCAGGACCCGTCTACGTGGTTCGCGATTCGGGAGTGCGGATTCAAGCCTTCCAGGATCTATTAAACAGCCAACCACTCAACTCACCGCAGCCCACCTTACGCAGCCCACCTCATGCAGCCCACCTCACGCTGCTCAACTCCTCGCTGCTCAACCCCTCGCTGCTCAACTCATCGCTGCTCAACAATCCAGCTCGACTCACCGTAGCTGTTGTCACTGCACTAACTCCAGCTCGACTTACCGTAGCTGTCCTCACTGCGTTACTCACTCCAGCTCAACTTACTGTAGCTGTTGTAACCGCATTACTCACTCCAGCTCGACTCACCGTAGCTGTTGTCACCGCATTACTCACTCCAGCTCGACTCACCGTAGCTGTTGTCATCGCATTACTCACTCCAGCTCGACTCACCGTAGCTGTTGTAACCGCATTACTCACTCCAGCTCGACTCACCGTAGCTGTTGTCACCGCATTACTCACTCCAGCTCGACTCACCGTAGCTGTTGTCATCGCATTACTCACTCCAGCTCGACTCACCGTAGCTGTTGTAACCGCATTACTCACTCCAGCTCGACTCACCGTAGCTGTTGTCACCGCATTACTCACTCCAGCTCGACTCACCGTAGCTGTTGTAACCGCATTACTCACTCCAGCTCGACTCACCGTAGCTGTTGTCATCGCATTACTCACTCCAGCTCGACTCACCGTAGCTGTTGTAACCGCATTACTCACTCCAGCTCGACTCACCGTAGCTGTTGTCATCGCATTACTCACTCCAGCTCGACTCACCGTAGCTGTTGTAACCGCATTACTCACTCCAGCTCGACTCACCGTAGCTGTTGTCATCGCATTACTCACTCCAGCTCGACTCACCGTAGCTGTTGTCACCGCATTACTTACTCCAGCTCGACTCACCGTAGCTGTTGTCACTGCACTACTCGCCCCAGCTCGACTCACCGTAGCTGAACTACTCAACGCAACTCTACTCAGCGCAACTTACCGCGCACCTCAACGCAACTACTCAGCGCAACTTACCGCGCATCTCGACACAACTCTACACAACGCTACTCATTGCAACGCATCACCGTCTGCCCCAGCGCCCCAGCACCAGGGAAGATTTCGTTCCTCCTTCCTCGTCACTGGGGGGGAGTAATCTGTAGCAGTCACCGCTCAAATTCCGTGTTCCTTCCCCTCAGTGACAAGAAAATGGGGTGCTGCAAAGAGAGACTAAGATTCTCAGTGTTTTCATGTAATGTCCATCGTCACTGTGTCTGCCAGTCTGTCTTGTCGCGTCTTCATCGTTAACTTTCCTTGTATTCGTTTACCTTTGACTGTCCGTCCACGTTCTCTTGTTGTCCACCGTTACACATTGTTCCACACATACACCAACACTTAAATGTTAACCTACACAAACAACATTCACACAAACGCATACACAAACAAACACCTATCCTATGTGTTGTCCTTGTCGTGATGAGGTATGTAAGTTCTGTCCAATAAAGTAACCCTGGCGGATATGACTTCCTCTATCCGTGAACCGATTAGCACTTAGAACACTCGCTACCACCAACAAGTACACCCTTTCCTGGGTGCGTATATTAGGGACTTCCCTTTTAAATAGGTAGCGCTCACATTCCTTTGATGAAGCAGGATGAGGCTCACCACAGTGGTAACACCGCACAGGGCCAGGGTAGTCGTCAGCGTGGTTATCCATACCACAGGACACACACATTTTTGCAATGCCGTAGGTATGACAATTCCGTCTACCTTGCGTTGCACACGGCGTACTGAAGCCACATCGTAGTTTTTGAGTTCGTTCACCATTTTTTCTTCTGAATAGCGGAGAAGGTCCCGTGAAAAGACAACACCCAGAGATTGGCTCATGGTGACATGGGGAAGGCAGGACACTGATGCACCCGGAACAGAGGTAAGGGCGCGGAGCTTTGAGCTCTCTTTAGGTGACGACACTTCAACCAACAAACTCTTGTTCCCATGTGGCATGATCTTGGGCTCACGGCCGCAAGCCTTAACCAGAGAACGATGTACTTAAAAAATGTCGAGGTTATTTATCGTGCAGCCATCCACAGACTACAATGTACTTCTCAAATGAAACAGGGTCATATATACCAGGCATGACATCTATTTGGGAGACTGGGGAGTCCCCAGGTTACGTGAACTATTCCGTTTACATTTTTGTCGCACGGACTTGTCTTGGGCAGACCCTTTAGGGGGTAGGGACTTCCCAGAGGAACCACCAGGAGCCATGAAAGGCTCAAGGGTGACGATGAGAGAGGACCGTGTGGAGGTATTCGATGACAGGCGGACGTCAGGGAGAGAGGCAGGCCGGGGCAAAGTAATTTTACCCATACACTAGTTTTCCCTTTCACTTCCCCACACCCCGACCCACCACGAAGCCCAACAAGAGGAGGCTGGATGAGGCCAGACCGCACCCAACAGCCCCAGTGGTAATGGGGAAGTATACGCGGCCACTGCCACGCGTTTAATGGCGGCCGCGGGACCGTTGCTTCCGCCCACCTAACAATGACCGCTTGACCCTAGCCAACGCATGACCAGCCGATTGATTCAGTGGGGTCACACTGAACCACTCGTCTTACCCCAGCCCTCCCACCACAGGAGAGTGTTGCCCACCGAGAGGAACTACACCCTGCCCCGCGGTGGACTCAACTCCCAAATGAGAGGGCACGGGAAGTATACGGGACGCCACGCACGGCAATCACGTGGGGAGACAATAGCCCTGCCCTAGGTGGTAAAAGGGCGGGCAAAGGCAACATCACCAGTAGGCCTCCCTTACCGTTGATAAGGGGAGAGCACTTGCCGTGATGTGGTATTCGTATTCGGTATTCGTATTCGAATACATTCGAATACAGTATTTGGGTGTATTCGTATTCGAATACTTGTAATCTGACGTCAAAGTATTTGCATTCGTATTCGAATACTTGGGAAAAGTATTCGTATTCTTCGAATAACATGCCAAATAATCTTAAATCCATCATCAGAAATAATAGTTATTATTCCTTCCAAGTTACAAATCTTCGTTCCTGTTTGTCCGACGTGTATGATACAGGTTTCCTAGTGTGGCCGCTGTGACTGTTGGGGTTTGGCGGGCGGCGGCCCTCATACAAAATAGGCTCAGAGAAAATATTATAGAAACACTATATATATATATATATATATATATATATATATATATATATATATATATATATATATATATATATATATATATATATATATATATATATATATATATGGCTGGAGTGGGTAGGAAGACACCTACCGAGCGGGCGCAAGCCACTCCCGGTGAGGTATATATGGGAGTTGAGAAGGGAGCTGAAGCCCTCCAAAGACCCTTTCCATGTCCTCACTAACCGTTTCCCTATTGTCTCACCAACACCAGAGAGTAGTTCAGCATGCTCTCTAAAGACAGATCCTCTCTCTATCCACACCACACTACATTCACACAACATATACACCTTTTCCCAAAATTCAAATTTCAAAATGGCGCACCTACATCAAGCCTCGGAGTCCCCGCCTGGGGGGGGACCACAAATTCCCCCAGGGAGGACTCCCCTTCTGGCTGCCGACCCGAGAGGTGTCTTGATAACTCCTCGAACCTCTTTCTTCTCAATTTCTGCAACATTCGCGTCTTCGTTCTAATTTTCATTCTGTGGAACATCATCTCTCCTCCTCTAAACCTCTCCTTCTCTTCCTTACCGAAACACAGGTTTCTGAGGCTACTGACAGCAATCTCTACTCTGTTCCCTCCTACTATCTCTATCCTAAATTTCAATCCAAAGCTGGATGTTGCGCCTACGTGCGCAACGACATCACTTGCTCTCATGCCCACAACCTTGACTCTTCTGAATTTTCTGCCATCTGGCTAAGACTTTATTGTCATTCTATTACTAAATACATCTGTGCTGTTTATCTCTCACCTAACTCTACTAACTATGTAAAATTCTTTGACTATTTGAACTCGAAAGTGGAGCACATCTTGACCCACTCTCCTTTCGCTGAAATCTCCATCCTAGGAGATTTCAATGTTCACCACCAGCTTTGGTTTTCATCCTCTTTCACTGACCATCCGGGTGAACAAGCCTACAACTTTGCTATCCTCAACGACCTAGAGCAGTTGGTCCAGCACCCTACTCGTATTCCCGACCGTCTTGGAGACCGGCCCAACATTCTAGACCTCTTCCTTACCTCAAACCCTTCTGCTTATTCTGTCAAACTGTTCTCTCCGTTGGGCTCCTCCGATCACAATCTTATTTCTGCATCCTGTCCTATCGCTCCTGTACATCCTCTGGACCCACCGAAGAGGCGTTGCTTCTGGCATTTTGCTTCAGTTCGGTGGGACGACCTGAGGATGTACTTTTCCAATTTCCCGTGGAACGATTATTGCTTCCAGGATAGAGACCCCTCTGTGGGTGCTCAGCGCATCACAGAGGTGATTGTCTCTGGAATGGAAGCATACATTCCTCGTTCTTTCTCTACTCCTCACGCTAAAAAGCCTTGGTTTAATCACGCTTGTTCTCGTGCTGTCAATGATAGAGAGGCAGCTCACAAAAGGTACCAGAGCCTTCAAACTAATGCTAATTAAGAACTTTACATTTCTGCCCGGAATCGTGCCAAATCTATTCTCCGACTAACCAAAAACTCTTTCATTAATAGAAAATGCCAAAACCTTGCTTTCTCTAACTCTTCCCGTCCATCTCCTCCAACTTCACTTCTTCATCTTTCCCTCCACTCCTCAGTCCTGACGGCAACACTGCCGTCTCATCTATCTCTGAGGCTGAACTCTTCTCTCAAACTTTTTCTAAAAACTCCACTCTGGACGATTCTGGCCATATCCCTCCTACTCATCCCCCCTCTGACTCCTTTATGCCTGTTATAAAGATTCTTCAAAATGATGTTTTCTATGCCCTCTCTGGCCTCAATCCTCAGAAGGCTTATGAACCTGATGGAGTGCCTCCTATTGTCCTTAAAAACTGTGCCTCCGTGCTGTCATCTTGCCTGGTCAAACTCTTTCGCCTCTGCCTGTCAACATCTACCTTTCCTTCCTGCTGGAAGTATGCCTTCATACAGCCTGTGCCTAAGAAGGGTGACCGTTCCAATCCCTCAAACTACAGTCCCATAGCTTTACTTTCTTGTCTATCTAAAGCTTTTGAATCAATCCTCAACCGGAAGATTCAAAAGCACCTTTCCACTTGTGACCTTCTATCTGATCGCCAGTATGGGTTCCGCAAGGGGCGTTCTACTGGTGATCTCCTAGCCTTCTTAACTGACTCTTGGTCATCCTCTCTTAGCCGTTTCGGTGAAACCTTTGCTATTGCGTCTGGCACAAATCTTTGCTTTCCAAACTACCCTCCTACGGTTTCTATCCTTCTCTCTGTACCTTTATCTCCAGTTTCCTTTCTGACCGTTCTATTTCTGCTGTGGTAGACGGTGGTTCTTCCTCTAAACCTATTAACAGTGGTGTCCCACAGGGTTCTGTCCTATCTCCCACTCTCTTTCTGTTGTTCATTGATGATCTTCTTTCAAAAACGAACTATCCTATCCATTCCTACGCCGATGATTCCACTCTTCATTACTCAACTTCTTTTAATAGAAGACCCACCCTACAGGAACTTAACGACTCAAGGCTGGAGGCTGCAGAACGCTTAGCCTCAGACCTTACTATTATTTCCGATTGGGGCAAGAGGAACCTGGTGTCTTTCAACGCCTCAAAAACACAGTTTCTCCACCTATCCACTCGACACAATCTTCCAAACGACTATCCCCTATTCTTTGACAACACCCAGCTATCACCTTCCTCAACACTAAACATCCTCGGTCTATCCTTAACTCAAAATCTCAACTGGAAACTTCATATCTCATCTCTTACTAAATCAGCTTCCTCTAGGCTGGGCGTTCTGTACCGTCTCCATCAGTTCTCCCTCGCACAGTTGCTGTCCATATACAGGGGCCTTGTCCGCCCTCGTATGGAGTATGCATCTCATGTGTGGGGGGGCTCCACTCACACAGCTCTTTTGGACAGAGTGGAGGCTAAGGCTCTTCGTCTCATCAGCTCTCCTCCTCATACTGATAGTCTTCTACCTCTTAAATTCCGCTCTTAAATTCTTCTATCGATATTTCCACGCTGACTGCTCTTCTGAACTTGCTAACTGCATGCCTCCCCCCCTCCCGCGGCCCCGCTGCACACGACTTTCTACTCATGCTCATCCCTATACTGTCCAAACCCCTTATGCAAGAGTTAACCAGCATCTTCACTCTTTCATTCCTCACGCTGGTAAACTTTGGAACAATCTTCCTTCATCTGTATTTCCTCCTGCCTACGACTTGTACTCTTTCAAGAGGAGGGTATCAGGACATCTCTCCTCCCGAATCTGACCTTGCTATTGGACACCTCTTTTGTTTCTTTTTTAGGAGCAGCGAGTAGCGGGCTTTTTTATTATTGTTTTCTTTCTTTGTGTGCCCTTGAGCTGCCGCCTTTGTTGTAAAAAAAAAATATATATATATATATATATATATATATATATATATATATATATATATATATATATATATATATATATAAAATAGAAGTGAGGTCTACAGCAGGATACTAGAAAAGTCTTGGCTATTATAATTTGTTGTAGGTATTTTGTTGTGTTTCTTTCAGTCCAGCTTAGATATATACTTGAAAATTTTGGAAAACAAATATGTCTTGGTGTGACAAACATGTACAGAATACTGGCATCAGTTACAAATTCATGACGTCATTTTAATATTGAATAACTTTAGTACCATATTAGGCTCATTGCCGAGCTACCTGCATGAAAAAAAGTTATTTTTAACGAAAAGTATTCATGAATGCATTCACGAATACTCTCGTGAAGTATTCGTATTCGTATTCGAATTATCAGTATTTCAATGTATTCGTATTCGTATTCGTGTAAATATGAAGTATTCGTATTCGAATACACAGTTCTCGCATTCACCCCATCCCTGAGCATTTGGTCCACGAGGTCAGCGGACATCGAGCCCTATCGAGGTAGGCAAGCCACCACGGTATAGATGGTGCCACCGACCTTGCTTCAAGCCCCGTCACCACGACCCCTATGACGGGGGCGCCCATCCGATAAATGTAATAACATACAAATATAGCATTGACCAACTGGGCTCGTTGCTGTGGCTGCATTCAACATGAAAAAAATGTTACTTTCAATAACAAAAAGAATGATGAGAGACGTAAGTGGGCAGTCGCTTCATGCAATCAAACATGGCGTCGGTAAACTGGGTGAAGTGCAAGGTAGGTGTTTGTGATGGAAAATTTTGGCTATTACTGCCAAATAGGAGTAGGTAGGAAGACACCTACCGAACGGGCGTGAGCTACTCCCGGTGAGGATATTTGGGAAGCGAGGAGGGTGCTGAAGCCCTTCAAAAACCCTTCCCATGTCCTCACTAGCCGTTTCCCTATTGTCTCATCAACACTAGAGAGCAGTTCAGCATGCTCTCTTAAGACAGTTCCTCTCTCTTTCTACACCACACTACATTCACACAATACACACACCTTTTCCCAAAATTCAACTCAAAAAGGCGATGAACAACAGCCCCGCCCGGGGGGGGGGGGGACCATAAATTCCCCCAGGAAGGACTCCCCTTCTGGCTGTCTACTTGAAAGGTGTCCTGATAACTCGAACCTCCTCCTTATCAATTTCTGCAACATTCGCGATCTTCGTTCTAATTTTCATACTGTGGAACACCATCTCTCCTCCTCTAAACCTCACCTTCTCTTCCTCACCGAAACACAGGTTTCTGAGGCTACTGACAGCAACCTCTACTCTGTTCACTCCTACTATCTCTATCCTAAATTTCAATCCAAAGCTGGATGTTGCGCCTACGTGCGCAACGACATCACTTGCTCTCGTGCTCACGACCTTGACTCTTCTGAATTTTCCATCATCTGGCTAAGACTACATTGTCATTCTATTACTAAATACATCTGTGCTGTTTATCTCTCACCTAACTCAACTAACTATGTAAAATTCTTTGACTATTTGAACTCTAAAGTGGAGCACATCTTGACTCACTCTCCCTTTGCTGAAATCTCCATCTTGGAAGATTTCAATGTTCACCACCAGGTTTGGCTTTCATCCTCTTTCACTGACCAGCCTGGTGAACAAGCCAACAACTTTGCTCTCCTCAACGACTTAGAGCAGTTGGTTCAGCACCCTACTCGTATTCCCGACCGTCTTGGAGACCGGCCCAACATTCTAGACCTCTTCCTTACCTCTAATCCTTCTGCTTACTCTGTCAAACTGTTCTCTCCGTTGGACTCCTCCGAGTAGCCCGTTTCGGGAGGCTGCTCTGTGACCAAGTGGCTCTTCGAAAGCCAAAAAACGCGGAGGCGAGAACACCAGCAGCTCCACCGTAAGGGAGCAAGGGAGCACTCAACCCGCAAAACCCCCGACTCGAATCACATTAAAGCTTGCTATGTAAACGCTCGTAGCCTACGTAACAAATTTGAAGACTTAGAAGTCCTCGCAGCTATAAATCATTACCACATCCTCGGAATCGCAGAATCTTGGATAGACACTTCAAATAGAGATTTCATTGCGGAATATAGATTACCGGGTTATACCATCTTTAGTCATGAAAGAGAGAACAGACAGGGTGGAGGCGTTAACTTTTATATCCACAACACTCTCCATCCAGTATCCATGAAAACATATATTATAACCAATGTAGACACGGTCTTCATTGAAATTAAAAAGAAATCTCGTAAAATAGTAATTGAACTTATCTACAGACCGCCAAGGCAGACTCTTAATATCGACCACGCATTAAGTGAATTATTATTAGAAACAAGTAGCAGTTGCGAGGCAGTAATTGTTGGGGATTTTAACTTACCCGTGAAAATATGGGGTGAACCGTTGAACTGTCATACAGGGCTCGACCTGTACTCAAATTTACTAGAGAGTGATTTACATCAACACGTTCAAGAACCGACTCGGGAAAATAATATACTTGACCTTATCTTTTCAACGACAGCTGATCTAGTTAATGAAGTAAATGCTGGTACAATTTTTAGTTCTAGCGATCACCGAACAATCACATTCAGCATCAATATGAAAGAAAGTAAAGTAACTCCTAGTAAAGAAAAGGTGCTTGATTATCAGAGAGCGAATTTCGTAAGACTCCGATCAATTCTAAATAATTCTGACTGGACTGAAATCTCGGCGGAAACAGATATTGATAAATATTGGGGGGGCCTTCATCACAATATTGAACAATGCCATAAGCATATGCGTACCCTATCGTAACAGACGTTCAGCTTTTAAGAAGAAACCCAAATGGTGGAATAACGAAATTCAAAATAGCCTATCTCTTAAAAAAAACGCGTATACAGTAGATACATATCAACTCAGAGTGAGGCTGACAAACTAGAGTTGAACAGAATTCGCCGCGAAACCAAGAAATTAATAAAACGAAGCAAGAAAAATCTTGAAGAATATATACCGGAAACGAGTAAATCTAATCCTAAAGAATTTTTAGCTATGTAAATAATAAAAAGTCACTCACTTGTGGTATTGGACCGCTTGCTAATGATAATGGTAACCACACGAACGATGAAAATGAAATGGCTACAATCCTAAATAACTTTTTCGCATCCGTATTTACCGACGAAGATTGTTTATCACCTCAACCGCCGGAGGTTAGAAGGACCGAAAAGATGTTAAGTGGCGTACTCATCGTAGAAAGTGACATTTTACGCACAATTGAAAAGATTAAAGTAAGCAAAGCTCCTGGACCATACAAAATTACCCCTAGGGTCTTAAAAGAAATCAAACATCAAATTTGTAAACCGCTCTCCATCATATTCAATAAATCTTTAACAGCTGGAAAAGTTCCGTCGGATTGGAAACTTGCAAATGTCACACCAATTTTCAAAAAGGGGGACAAGTCTCATCCAGGAAACTATCGATCAATTAGCCTGACATCGATTGTTTGTAAGTTAATGGAGACTATCATTCGCGACAATATGGTGAAATTCTTCGAAGAAAACAATATAATAAATAATACGCAACATGGCTTCCGTTGTAAACGTTCGTGTTTAACTAACTTACTTGATTTTTTTCATTATATTTTTGAGGTGTTCGATGAAAGCAGATCAGTAGATATCATATATCTGGATTTTCAAAAGGCACTTGATAAGGTTCCCCACCAACGATTGCTCAGCAAACTATTGGCGCACGGTATCTCGGGCAACATTCACAATTGGCTTGTGGACTGGCTCTCTGAGCGGAAACAGAGAGTAGTTCTAAACGGTATTACATCTAACTGTCTCGATGTCAGAAGCGGTGTACCTCAAGAATCAGTGCTTGGCTCCATGCTCTTCTTAATTTATGTTAATGATATTGATGATGGGCTCACTTGCAAAGTATCAAAATTTGCTGATGACACAAAAATTGCTAGTAAAGTAACTGCGACACTCGACGAAGAAGCTTTACAATCAGATCTAGATCGACTTGCACGTTGGGCCAATCAATGGCAAATGAAATTTAACGTTGAGAAATGTAAAGTGTTGCACATCGGAAAAAATAACAATCGCGTTCGGTACGTAATGAATGGCCAACAACTTTCTGCAGTAAGTAAAGAAAAGGATCTTGGAATCACTATATCAAGCGATTTAAAGCCCGGTCAGCATTGTTCAGAGGTAGTTAAAACTGCAAACAAATTGGTTAGCTTCATCGGACGAGTCTTTAATAATAAATCGGAAAAAGTAATATTAAAACTGTATAATTCGCTGGTTCGACCCCGTCTAGAGTACTGTGAACAGTTTTGGTCTCCCTATTACAGAAAAGACATAGAAAAGTTGGAACGGGTTCAACGAAAGAGTAACAAAGATGATTCCTAGGTTGAAAAATTTATCATATGAACAAAGGCTTAAAGAAGTAAATTTATTCAGACTATCAAAGCGAAGAATGCGAGGCGATCTAATAGAAGTGTTTAAAATGTTTAAAGTATTCAGTGATATTAATGCGGAAGATTACTTTACAATTGATCGATCAAATAGAACAAGAAGAAATCACAATTTCAAGATAAGTGGTAAAAGATTCTCGTCGCACGAAGCTAAACACTTCTTCAATCGAGTTGTTAATGTTTGGAACTCTCTACCCTGTGATGTCGTTGATAGTACAATAGTTACGGCCTTCAGGAATAGATTAGACAAGTATTTTGAATCCAACCAGCAACTAAGATATTACTCATTGTCGTAATAACGTTAAGTTCTTTCGAATACTGGTGTCCTTGTCCGCTTTTATTGCCCGGTTAGTGGTAACAGTAATGGTAGTTCTTTCCACTTTCCTACATAATTTCCATGCGGTTTTTCCATGCTGCATGTTTTTTTTCCTTTCCTGCCAGCTTTAGCTGGAGGGATGGGGGAGTGGGAGGAGCCTTCGCCTTTGCTGTCCTTCATCTTCCACCTTAATTAGATAGTTAGTGTAGCTTGTCACAAACAGCCTCGTCAGGACCAGCAGGTCTGCTGTTGTTAGTTCTTCCTTTGTTCTTTGTGTTCCTTTGTGTGTGCCCAGCGCATCACAGAGGTGATTGTCTCTGGAATGGAGGCATACATTCCACGTTCTTTCTCTACTCTTCATGCTAAAAAGCCTTGGTTTAATCATGCTTGTTCTCGTGATATTAAAGATAGAGAGGCAGCTCACAAAAGGTTCCAGAGCCTGCGAACTTCCGCCAACTTTGACCTTTACATTTCAGCCCAGAATCGTGCCTAGTCTATTCTCCAACTTACCAAAACTTCTTTTATCAATAGAAAATGTCAACACCTTGCTTCTTCTAATTCTTCTCGTGACTTCTGGCATCTACCCAAAAATATCTCCTCCGATTTCACTACTTCCTCTTTCCCTCCTCTCCTTAACCCTGACGGCAGCATTGCCGTCTCATCTGTCTCTAAGGCTGAACTCTTTGCTCAAACTTTCTGTAAGAACTCCACCCTGGACGATTCTGGGCATATTCCTCCTACTCATCCCCCTCTGACTCCTTTATGCCTGTTATTAAGATTCTTCCAAATGATGTTTTCTATGCCCTCTCTGGCCTCAACTCTCAGAAGGCTTATGGACCTGATGGAGTGCCTCCTATTGTCCTTAATAGCTGTGCTTCTGTGCTGACACCCTGCCTGGTCAAACTCTTCCGTCTCTGCCTATCAACATCTACATTTCCTTCCTCTTGGAAGTATGCCTTTGTACAGCCTGTGCCTAAGAAGGGTGACCGTTCCAATCCCTCAAACTACCGCCCTATAGCCTTACTCTCCTGTCTATCTAAAGCTTTTGAATCAATCCTTAACCGGAAGACTCAAAAGCACCTTTCCACTTCTAACCTTCTATCTGATCGCCAGTATGGAATCCGCAAGGGGCGTTCTACTGGCGATCTTCTTGCTCTCTTAACTGACTCTTGGTCATCCTCTCTTGGCCGTTTCGGTGAAACTTTCTCTGTTGCGCTAGACATATCGACAGCCTGCGATAGAGTCTGGCACCAGTCTTTGCTTTCTTAACTGCCCTCTTTCGGAATCTATCCCTCTCTCTGTTCCTTTATCTCCAGCTTCCTTTCCGGCCGTTCTATCTCTGCGGTGGTGGACAGTCACTGTTCTTCCCCTAAACCTATCAACAGTGGCGTTCCACAGGGCTCTGTCCTATCGTCCACTCTCTTCCTGTTATTCATCAATTCATCATTCCATAACAAACTGTACTGTCCACTCATACGCCGACGACTCCACTCTTCATTATTCAACTTCTTTCAATAGAAGGCTATCCCAACAGGAAGTACGCGACTCCAGACTGGAGGCTGCAGAAAGCTTAACCTCAGAGCTTGTTATCATTTCCGATTGGGGCAGAAGGAACCTTGTTTCCTTCAATGCCTCAAAAACTCAATTTCTCCACCGATCAACTCGACATAATCTTCCAAACACCTATCCCCTATTCTTCGACAACACTCAGCTGTCACCATCTTCAACACTAAACATCCTCGGTCTATCCTTAACTCAAAATCTCAACTAGAAACTTCACATCTCTCTCGCTAAATCAGCTTCCTCGAGGTTGGGCGTTCTGTATCGTCTCCGCCAGTTCTTCTCCTCCGCGCAGTTGCTATCCATGTTCAGGAGCCTTGTCCGCCCTCGTATGGAGTATGCATCTCACACAGCTCTTCTGGACAGAGTGGTGTCTAAGGCTCTTCGTCTCATCAGCTCTCCTCCTCCTACTGATAGTCTTCTACCTCTTAAATTCCGCCGCGATGTTGCCTCTCTTTCTATCTTCTATCGATATTTCCACGCTGACTGCTCTTCTGAGCTTGCTAACTGCATGCCTCCCCCCTCCCGCGGCCCCGCTGCACACGACTCATGCTCATCCCTATACTGTCCAAATCCCTTATGCAAGAGTTAACCAGCATCTTCACTCTTTCATCCCTCACGCTGGTAAAGTCTGGAACAATCTTCCTTCATCTGTATTTCCTCCTGCCTACGACTTGAACTCTTTCAAGAGGAGGGTATCAGGACACCTCTTCTCCCGAAATTGACCTTTCTTTCGGCCACCTCTTTTGATTCTTTTTTTGGGGAGCAGCGAGTAACGGGCTTTTTTTTTTTTATTATTATTGCCTTTTTTTGTGCCCTTGAGCTGTTTCCTTTGTTGTAAAAAAAAAAAAAAGACATGTCTTTATTGTTTCTAATTTAACAACTTTTTAAAAATTCGGACTCCATGGTTTCAAGTTAATCTCTCTCTCTCTCTCTCTCTCTCTCTCTCTCTCTCTCTCTCTCTCTCTCTCTCTCTCTCTCTCTCTCTCATTTTATTTAAACAAAAGTATACAAGAAGGGGCATACGGTTACACTTTTAAAGGAGCCCTCTTCCATAAGGGCACCTATTCCAAAGCTACCCCAGTAGTCTGTTCTTTATTAGTGTGGGAGTGGCCCGCCTTTAAGTCCGTATTGTTCCTAGACACTGCTCTTAAGGGGGGCGTGCGCGACACCACAGGTGGGCAGCTGTCTTTACGCGCTGTGTGCTCAAGCCTGAGAGGTCCACTTCGGCCGTGAAGGCATTCCACAGTGTTGCTGTGGCACAGGTGAGGGCCCGCTGACACCTCAGCGTACGGGTCCTCGGGACTTCGAGGAGATCACCGGACGCTCTCTCTCTCTCTCTCTCTCTCTCTCTCTCTCTCTCTCTCTCTCTCTCTCTCTCTCTCTCTCTCTCTCTGTGTTCACACACACACACACACACACACTCTCTCTCTCTCTCTCTCTCTCTCTCTCTCTCTCTCTCTCTCTCTCTCTAGTGTGTGTGTGTGTGTGTGTGTGTGTGTGTGTGTGTGTGTGTGTGTGTGTGTAAATATGACGAGGGAAAAGTCATTGACCCCTCAAAAAAGTGTTGACAGGGCCAAGACTGCTATGCTTGTGAAACTCAACCGTGACAACATCAACGACTGGCTCCCCATAGGGCAGCGCCATAGCAACCACGCATGTACCCTCTTCATAATGATTAGCCATCTTTCCTTTAAAACACAGTCACCCTCTATCAGTGCCAAGGAGATAACTTGCAGAAGTATCTCTGCCTTTGAGTAGTAAGCAGGGCTTCAGTCGTCCCGTGTGAGAGTGTATAGTTGGTGCCAGTGCTAAGAGTGCTATGGTTGTTATATCGGCAGTTCACCAGTGAAGGTAAGTTTTGATTTGTACGGAACTCTGGACTAGAGATGGAACGGATGTCTATTTTTTGCATTCGCGAATGCGAATGCGAACTTTTTGTGTTGAAATTCGCGAATGCGAATGCGAATTGCGAATATTGCAATCCAATCCATATTCCATCGTGCAAGTATCTGTAATATATAATTTCTTAATATTGTATCTGAATTGTATAAATATTTTGGGCGCTATACATTTTCAGCGTGAGAAAATGGAAGATCATCCATTACTAACATTTCTGCAACTTTAGTGTCCATCCTTTGTGTTCTTGTGTATTTAACATTCCATAAAGTCACCTCTCCTACACATGCTTGATTCTTAGAGCTGTTCTTTTTTAACAACAAAGGAGACGGCTCAAGGGCAACAAAAAGTGTAGAAAAATAAGCCCGCTACTCACCGCTCCCACAACAGACAAAAGTAAAGAGTGGCCAAAAGAGAGGTCAATTTCGGGTGGAGAAAGAGGACAATTTATAGGTAGGAGGAAATGCAGACGAAGAAAGGTTGTTCCAGAGTTTAACAGTGTAAGGGATGAAAGAGTGAAGATGCTGGTTAACTCTTGCAAAAGAGGTTTGGACAGTATAGGGATGAGCTGGAGTGGAAAGTCGAGTGCAGCGGGGCCGCGTTAGGAGGGGAGGCATGCATGCAGCAAGTTCAGAAGAGCAGTCAGAGTGAAAATGTCAATAAAAGATAGAGAGGCAACATGGCGGCGGAATTTAAGAGGTAGAAGACTATCAGTAAGAGGAGGAGAGCTGATGAGACGAAGAGCCTTACGGCCATAGTGTTAGTCTTCCCCACTCCCTACCCGTCCCCATCCTCATACGCGGGACTGGGGTATGGACAAGCCGCCCCGTTACCTTCCCATCCCCGGGACAGATATGAGGGACCAATCTGCACGTCATAATAATGTTGGCAGGACTTTCAAACCAATAATTACAGAAAACGAAATAAATAATGCATTTTTTACACACCATTGTATTCATATACACTATATATCATAAAACAAAACAATAGCGTTGTTGATCAACAAGTAAATAACAAGTAACGCGGGTAAGTTAATTTGTGAGACAGGTTGGTATCCATGACTCGCCACACACCTGGCCAGCCACACTGGAGTTGCCAGGTCGTGTCATTTATGGCATTTTTGTCTTAAATCAAGGTGGTCGCCAAGAAATGCTATTTTTTATGGTATATGTTAAGTCTTCCCATAATAATGCCATATTTAGTCATCAATCTGCCGTCTTTTGCCATTCTCGGGGACAATTATAAATGAATCTTCAGAAATAACTGTACGTTTACAATCAAATGGAAACACCAGAGTCTTTACAAACAAAATTTTCCCTGGTCTTTAAAAAATAAGGAAAGATTGCATATCCTGGTCTCTGTCTCTCTTCCTCACTAAAATATGCATTTCAACTCTCCTATTATTAGTGACCATGTTTTTTTTTTTTTTTTGGGGGGGGGGGTAAAAGTACCCTTGAAGAATAAGGGGGCTGAATAAATAAAGTTGGAAATAATAATTATCATGCAAAGTCTTAGTTTATTTTCATGCAAGTTCGCTACAAGAAAAGTCAATAATCATTTTTGCCCTTAAAACTCATTAGCTATTGCCTTTATTAACAAGTGATGACTTTCTGCGCGGCAGTTTTATTGGTTCAGAGCATGCTTATACAGTATGGCACGTAGACGTCCACTCGGCGCTCTCAATGATGAGCAAATTAAGCATCATTTCAATGAAGAGGAGGGTGATACTGACAGTGAATCTACAATAGATGATAGTGATAAAGATGAAGATTATGTTTTTCAAGAAAGTGAAGAAAGCCAATCAGCAAGTGGATCAATATTATCCAGCAGACACAGCAGCAGCTGACTACTCCTCAAACATATGCTCTGGACCATCACCTACTCAACTATCTTATCCACCTCCTTCCACCTCCAGGTGTTTATATCCACCACGTGGTGGCAGAACGAAGATGGCAAGACGTCGGAGTTCATCAAGTGAAGATGAATGCAATGCGTCTCGTCCAAGAGTGACTCACCCACCCGCCCGTGGTCTCACTCCAGACAGACAGACGCCTTCCCGCCGATCCTGTAGGTCACGTGTTATGCCACATTTCATTTTTATGTTTCCTGTTCAGAGTTGCTAGCCTATTTTGAGACCAATTGTGTTCTTATAGCCTACTTTACACTATCATAAGAATGCAGTGTTGTACATAAGGAAACAATTGTTATGCCACATTTCCTTTTTATGTTTCCCGTTCATAGTTACTATTTTGAGACTAATTGTGTTCTTATAGTGATACAATATCATAAGAATGTAGTGTTGTGCAAAAGAAAAACAATTGTTAGAGGAGGAGTTGAAAATAATATCTCGGTGGTGAGATTACGTCTGGCAGCGCCGCGCCACAGGTGCCAGTTAAATGCCGGCGGTGCATTTAAAAAAAAGGTAAGGAGGAAATTTCCATGTTATTTTCTTTATGTGGAGATATTTTGGGGTTCATTAGACCAAAAATTTAGTTTTCCATTTTTCGTGACCAGGGGAAGTACAGACATTGTAACATAGGTAACCACGAATGGGTTAACCTATTGTTATGTAAGTTGTCCTGAAAATTTCATAAAGTAACTTCATCTTGTACTAAGAAACAAGGTTGTAATAGTAAACTAGGATGTTGAAAAAATTAACCCCCCCAAAATAAATTAACTTATATTACCCTAACTTAGCTACTACCTACTCTAATGTAACCAATTGAAACTTAAAAATTACTAAATCAAATTTATCATAACAGTTGTTGGACCTCTACAGTTGGAAAGGAAGCCAATCATTACGAGCTGATT
The DNA here is from genome assembly GCF_024679095.1 of Eriocheir sinensis. Lineage (NCBI taxonomy): Eukaryota > Metazoa > Arthropoda > Malacostraca > Decapoda > Varunidae > Eriocheir > Eriocheir sinensis. The sequence continues at coordinate 9,906,082 of NC_066570.1, forward strand.
TCAACAAAGCAAAGAATAGTTAACTTTATGATCCCCGCTACAACTTAAAATAAGAGTTTCTTCAGTTATTACGCATTTGTATGCCTTTTATAATGCTTCAGGTATATAATATTGAACTTTCGTACGATGGATGATGATTTTAATGATTAATGTTTAAAAAAATTCTTATAAAAATGAAACTATTCGTAAAAAAAATAAGGCGAAAGTACCTTTCAGAGAAAACAGCTGAATACAGGAAGGCAGCAAAACAGAGACATGAACGGTTAGAACTTGCTACTTTAGTTCAAAATGTCATTGGTGAAAATACTGAGGAAGCCATTGAAATTGGTAGGCTGAATTATGATGAGGAAGCAGTACCAGTACCAGTACTTGACATTAACAATGCCACTGAAACACATCCTGAATGTAGTAATCAAAATTATAATCCTGGTGTAGAGGACTGTAGTCTAAATCCTTCAGATGAGAATTTTAATTTAGGAGTTACTGAAGATCACTGTTCATCAGGAGAGAGTGAAGATAATGCACCTTTCCAATTTGCATCAGCTGAGCCAGATGCTCCCGGAACTTTATGGGATGACATACAAACTGCAGCAACTTATACTAACATGACAACGACCCAGGTTGATGCAGTCCTTACTGACCTCCACAAACATCTCAGTGAGATCAGAAAGTTACCAAACTCCCATAAAAATATCCTTATAGTTTATTCTACAATACCTCAAGAAATAAAAAGTAAATCATGTCATGATTACCTTTATCTGGGACTGGAGGAGTGTTACAGGTTTTTAGGTGGTTATTGAACTGGATGCGTGTAACTGATTGTTTGTTAAATGTTTGTTTAAGGCGCTAACTGTTACCTCACTAGTTCAAGGGCCGGTGTTACCGTAGCCTGCTTCACAGTTGAATGTAGTAGGTGAGATAACACAATAGCCTTTAGTTAAGTGATATAGAAGATGTGTGGCCGAGCGGAAGACGTTAAGTTCACTTTGTTCACTTAGTTCTCTCCCTCTGGGACATTAAAAGGTGTGTGATTTTTAGTATAAAAATGGTATTGACAATTTTAAACAATAGTTTCAAGGTTTATGTGAGCCATCGCACGAAACGAAAAGCAAGCCACATCCAGCGCGCGCGGAGCGGAGGAGCGCCTGCCCGCTACTCGTCTTCTTGTCTGCTGGTAGCTCGGGTGAATGGTATATATGTGCGTTGCTCCTTCACCGGAAGTGTTGATCTTCCGGAGGCTGAGTCGCCTAAACTGCTCTGCTTCCGGCGTCAGCATTTGCTGCTTGGTGTCAACCCAGCTGCTGTTCTCACGACCATAAGCACCTACTTGGCGTTAAACATCCTGTGGTGACACTGACCTTGTGTTTCGACACATACAGTCATACATTCATATGTACATGATAACATATATATTACATCGCTCAGTCACCTAAAAGTCGCGACGCCGCGACTCTCCCGGCCTTTAAAAGTAGTGTACCTACCCATGTTACAGTCGCACAATGTGTACTAGCTAAGCGTGGACTTGTTACAGTTGCTTTAAAGATTAGTATACAAGTCAGAGCCCGCCTAACGATACAACATAGGGATATGCCAATGATTATAAAAATAATCATGGAAGTAACTAGAAATGGGCAATGTACATACAGGTTGAGGTAAACTGGGCTAGAGTCATGGACGTGGAAGCTGAGTTCTATTCCGAGAAAACAAAATAATAGCTCGAAAAATTATTTACATGATACATCCTAGAAAAAATAAATTGACTAAACTGTCATTGGGATACATGGTAATGGAGCTATTTAGAATAGTAAAAAAGAAAGAGGAAAAATCCTTGATGAAGATCTGCTACAAACTGAACCTTCGAGTCACACCTTGACACAAAACTGTCGCAGAGAAACACTCATCCGTGGCGTGACAATTAATTTGCCAGTGCCGTTACCCTCGGCATGACTTTTGAGACGGGCGGGGTCTACAACGGCAGATGTTGTGTAAAAAGAGGCAATGATATCCGTAGAGTCTCCTAAGGAAGAATAAGAGTTACAATGTGATAACAAGGACAAGTCTGGAGAGCCTTAGAAGCATCGGCTGTGTCAGCACCACTGACTCCTGATACTACGCTTTTCAGTTTTACAGTACTATAAAAGAAGTTCCTGTCACCAAGTTGTATAATCACCAATGTAGCAAATCTCACTGAAATATATAATTCCAGCATAATTGATTAAACTAATTCCAGCATAAATATACATCAATTGAAAAGAAAAATGGTCAAGCCACTAAATTTCCACCTATCCCATAATATTTGTTTCATCATGCACGTATGCATGTATAATGTGACAAAAGTTTCCAAATTCGACAGTCACTATTTGTTTAATGTCAGAGAAAAATAAAGCCTAAGTGGATTTGTGTTACAGTGAATATATCCATGTTTTCGTTATATAGCCTTAAAACAACAATACCAGCATCCGGATTCACAAAGATACTCACTAACTACACACTATTGCTTTAGCGACCGACGTTAACTTCAGTCTCACGAAGTAAACCTTACACTGTAGTTAGAGGCAAGGAAGCCAAAGATCAAAGAGAGACAAGATATTTCGCTCCTACGTCATTGTTATGACGTCACAGGGAACGATGACGTCACGCCCGCATCTCGTGCGCACTGGTGCCCAAAGCCATGGCGAAAGCATGGGAAAGCCCCTTCTATTACGTTATTTCAATGCAGCAGAATATGAAACTAGTGCAGAATGAAACTTTTGTAATAGGCTGGAACATTTTTGCACCAAATCGAGAAAATTAACCAAGAGAACAGCAAAAAATGCTGAAGTTGAACTGTCATAGATGCTGTATTTCGTCCATACTATACTATAATGTGTGTTTCATATTTCCTCCTTGTATCCCGAGCAAAATATCGGTGACTAAAACAGTAAGGAATGCCGTACCATTCTCTTATAGTGATGCAAAAACTGGCCTAGCCGTAAATAACGTGAAAATCGCTATTTTTCACTTCTGATCACCGGAAAAAAAATCTTCCTGATTAAGCAGTTATATACTCAGTAAAATTTACCAACATGTAATCACAATTACGTCCTTGCTACATGTCATTCGAGTTCTATTACATGGTCTAGGCACTCAATGTGAGAGGCTTGTCCAAAGCACATGCACAATCAATCAATCAATAAATCAACATCAAGCAATAGCTCTGAAGCCACTGGCACCTGTAAATGGCACTAGAGGACGGCCTGAATCATCATCTGGGACGTGCAGCCACTCACCTGTCCCTGCATTTGACACAACACTCACCCCACCACCACCAGTCACCTTCATCTTCACTCCTTTCACTATACATACCTGCATGTGGTTTTGATGGAATATGTACAGATGGTACAGCCCCTGGCTTCAGTGCCTTTGTAAGCTTTTGTCCCCAAGTGGCACCATCACTCCTTAGAGAATAATCACTTTTTAAGAAGTGACGAGAGCACACGCGGGCATTTCTGGCGTCATATTTATCTGCCCGTCGACACGCTATTTTCCACTTCCGACAGGTTTTCTTGTCTCTGGGGAACCTGTAAAACCTTAGGCCACTCTTTCCTAAGTTCCTTGTGTTGCTGGAACACCCAAACACCGCACAAACATCCTCGGGCTCACTACGCCCACACGCTAACCGTTCGGGCACCGCCTCCCTGTTTAGAAGATTAAAAGATATTTGCGAAAAACGATGCCTCAAGGCCTTTGAACTGCTTAGTAGGCACCGGCATAAATCTTTGGAATGAACAGATTCACTTCAAAGGAAATTTCTTCCCAGATACTGTACTTACTCGACAGTACATTGATCAATCAGATGCACTGTCAGATTGTATTGTCCGAAAACAGTATGATGAACTTTTATTTCAGAGAAGAGAAATACATTGATACTTCATTCGTTACAAATCTAATAATCCTTTTGAAGTAATGTAGATCATGGTCGAAAGTTACGAGAAGATGAAGATGTATTACGACTAAGTCACACCTGCTTCCGATATACTTTGTTCTTCGTTAGGACCAAAAGAGCTGCGAGCATCCAGTTGGGAGCGTCGATGGTCTCAATGGAATCAGACTGTTTCCTACTGAAGATAATTCGAATATGAGACTCCTGTAATCATTCAGTTTTCATTGAACTGGTGTAAATGTACGGTGGTATGTAGTCACGAAATGTACTGGCTGGCGGGAAGTGATTGAAACATTGAAACATTTGAAACATTTTATTATACTTGCAATTTGTATTACATTGGTTGATATAACATAGATTAGTTGTGCAAGTAGCCCATAGGAAGCTAGAGCTTTTGGGGCAACAATTGGTATGTATTTTTAAGTTTTTTTTTTTTTCTGGACATGTATAGTCTACAAAATTTCTGGCCCAAATAACATTAGACGAAGTATTCAAAATAATAATCTAACAATACTAATATTACTAGTAAAAAGACAATAATGATAATAATAATGAAATACTAATGATAATGATGATAATGATACTGATAACAATGATAATAATAATAATAATAATAATAATAATAATAATAATAATAATAATAAAAGTAATAATGATAATATATCACCTCTGTTTATATTCTTCTTTAATAACATCATGATAATAATAATAATAATAATAATAATAATAATAATAATAATAGTAATAATAATAGTAATAATAATAATAATAGTAATAATAATAATAATAATAATAATAATAATAATAATAATAATAATAATAATACCTATCATTATTATAATGATGATGATGATGATGCACAGCAGTTGTAATAATAATAATAGAATGACAACAATAATAACAATGGTAATAATAATAATAATGATAATAATAATAATAATAATAATAATAATAATAATAATAATAATAATAATAATAATAATAATAAGTGAAAATAATAATTTTAATAATAATGGTACACAACAGTTGAAAATAATAGTAATAGTAATAATAATAATAAAAGTAGTGATAGTGATAATAATAATAATAATAATAATAATAATAATAATAATAATAATAATAATAATAATAATAATAATAGTGGTAATAATAATTAATAGTAAACATAATGCATTATATACATACATAATGACATTGAATAAGAGATATATGCAGTTTTTATTGTACGGATAGTATATCTATTTTTTTAGACGATTTTTAAAGGAATTTAGGTTTGGAAGGAGTTTTATGTGTTGAGGTATTGAGTTCCATAGTTTGGGGCCATTGTATGATAGGGAGTGTTGATATAGGGATAGGGCGTGTGGAGGTACATTTAGATTGTGGCTGGTACGAGTGTGATAGTTATGGTGGGGTTGCAGTAACACAGTATGTTCACTTTTTGTTTTATACATATAAATACCCATATGGAGTTTATTTAAATTGAAAAGTGTTAAAGTATTTGTTTCCTTAAAGAGTGGTAGAGAGTGTGCGTAATATTCGCTGTTTGTAATAATTCTTATTATTTTTTTTTAATCGGAAAAGGGGTAACAGATGGGTTGGGTAAGTGTTACACCAAATGGGTATGCGATAACTTAGAATGGGTAAGACATGAGCATCATATATGATTTTCAAAACATAACGAGGCATGTGATCTTTAATTTTATAGAGAAGGGCAACTATTCTAGATAGTTTAAGGCACATATTTGATATATGAGGTTTGAATGTTAGTGAGTCATCAAAAGTGATCCCTAATAGTGTATGCTGGGTTGTTCTTTTTATTATACTGTAATTGTAAAATAATGGAGGTAGAGATTGTGTATGTTTGTTGGTGAATAGCATATAATAAGTTTTATTTTGATTTACTGTTAATCTATTGCTCACACACCATTTATAGAAGATATCCATTTCCGTATTGGCTTTATGTACCATGGCAGTTGGGTCTGTACCAGTTATATATAGAGTTGAGTCATCGGCAAATAATATAGTTTTACAATTTTTGAATATATGTGGCAGGTCATTAATGTAAATTGAAAATAGAATTGGACCTAGAACACTTCCCTGTGGTATTCCATATTTAATAAGCCGTGGTGTGGAGGAGTGGTCGAGCAATTTAGTGGATTGAGTTCTGTTTATCAAGTAGTCTCTGAACCAGTCATGTATGATCCCTCTAATGCCGTAATGATATAATTTTTTCAATAAAATGTCATGTCGAACAGTGTCAAATGCTTTTTGAAAATCTATATAGATACTTAATAGAGAATTTTTTGAATCTAATGTAGAGTAGATTTTTTCACTGAAATTACTTAAAGCATTAAATGTACTTAACCCTTGTCTGAGACCTTATTGATATGGAGTTATAACTGACTTATTCTCTAGGAAATTTACTAGATTAGCTTTCATTATTTTTTCGAATATTTTTGAAAACACATTTAACAGAGAAATTGGTCTGTAGTTACTTAAGAGATCTTTATGGCCCTTTTTATAAATTGGAATTACATTAGCATGTTTTAGACATTGTGGGAATTTACCATAGAATATAGATTGGTTAAATAGAATTGATAAAGGAATGGCTAGTTGGTATTTGTTGTTTTTTATAAGAGATACAGAAATTTCATTTATACTGGCTTTTGTGTTTTTAAGTTGTTAATTATAACGATTACCTCTTGGGGGTCAATATGAGGAACTGCCATAGATGTTGGATAATTGTTGGGGAGAAAGCTAATAGGGTCAATATTAGATGGTGGAATGTTACTATCTAGGTGAGGTGCAATGTTCACATAGTATTCATTAAATGCTTCAGTTATTTCATCTGGACTTGTTAATATTTTGTTGTTATAGGAAATGTAATTTAGATAAGTTCTATTGTGATTGTTTTTTAAATCATTAATTGCTTTCCATATTACTTTTGTATTGTTTTTAAAGTTTGTAAATGTATTCATATAATATAATTTCTTGGCAGTTCTTATCGTTGTGTTTAGTGTATTTCGATACTTCTTGTAATACTCTTCAGATATGGCCCCAATTTTGTAGTCCTTGTACAAATTGTTTTTAGTTTTTATGGATTTTAAGATAGCTTGTGTGATCCAGGGACTATTAAATCGTTTTTCTGATATATGTTTTGTTTTTATAGGAAAGGATTCCTCAAATAGGTCTTGAATTTTTTTGATGAATCTAGCACAATTTAAGTTAACATCTTGTAAAGATAGATAGTCTTGCCAGCATATAGAGTTTAGTTTAATTGAAAACAGTTCTTTATTATTATTAGATATGTCTCGGATTTTTTTCTTATAGAGTTTCTGATTTGCTTTGGGAGTTGATATATTTAAGAATATTGGGAGATGATGTAAAATGGGAAAGTGCAAAATACCTGTTTTTACTTTAATGTTAAAGTTTATGTATATGTGATCCAAAAGTGAGGGCACACCCAGAGATGAGCTGTCAGGAAATCTGGTGGGTCTAGCAATGAGTGGAGTGAAGTTTAATAGTTGTATATTTGTAAGAAAGTTATTTGCTGGGATGTGAGAGGTGTGTTCAAGTAAATTAATGTTAAAATCTCCGATCAGCACTATTTTATTATTTTTTGCTTTCTCTCGTAAAAGTTCGTGCAATATGTGTGAGAACTCATCAACTGCAATGTGTTTACTGTTAGGACTGTAAATTGTGCATAGAAGGAAACCTAATGAGTTTGTTTTTATCCTAATTGTATTTATTTCTATATCTTCACTTACTATTGTCAAGTCTTTGATTTCCTGAGAATGTATTAGATTGGACACAAATATTGATACCCCTCCCTGTTTGCGCGTATTTCTGGTTAAATGGTATGAGTGGTATCCTGTAAATTCGTGTAGGTGTTTATTATTGTCTGTAAGCCAGGATTCAGTGACTGCCAAGATATCAGGTTGTATGTGTAAAGATCTGAGGAGTAGTTGTATATTAACGATTTTTTTGTTAACGATCTCGAGTTTATGTGCATTATGTTTAAATTATGTGTCTGTTGAGTCTTAATGAGGTTATTATAGGCTGGAGTAGGTAGGAAGACACCTACCGAACGGGCGCAAGCCACTCCCGGTGAGGTATATATGGGAGGTGAGAAGGGAGCTGAAGCCCTCCAAAGACCCTTCCCATGTCCTCACTAACCGTTTCCCTATTGTCTCACCAACACCGGAGAGTAGTTCAGCATGCTCTCTAAAGACAGATCCTCTCTTTATCCACACCACACTACATTCACACAACATATACACCTTTTCCCAAAATTAAAATTTCAAAATGGCGCACCTACACCAAGCCTCGGAGTCCCCGCCTGGGGGGGGGACCACAAATTCCCCCAGGGAGGACTCCCCTTCTGGCTACCGACCCGAGAGGTGTCTTGATAACTCCTCGAACCTCTTTCTTCTCAATTTCTGCAACATTCGCGGTCTTCCCTCTAATTTTCATTCTGTGGAACATCATCTCTCCTCCTCTAAACCTCACCTTCTCTTCCTTACCGAAACACAGGTTTCTGAGGCTACTGACAGCAATCTCTACTCTGTTCCCTCCAACTATCTCTATCCTAAATTTCAATCCAAAGCTGGATGTTGCGCCTACGAGCGCAACGACATCACTTGCTCTCGTGCCCACGACCTTGACTCTTCTGAATTTTCCACCATCTGGTTAAGACTTCACTGTCATTCTATTACTAAATACATCTGTGCTGTTTATCTCTCACCTAACTCTACCAACTATGTAAAATTATTTGACTATTTGAATTCTAAAGTGGAGCACATCTTGACCCACTCTCCCTTCGCTGAAATCTCCATCCTAGGAGATTTCAATGTTCACCACCAGCTTTGGCTTTCATCCTTTCACTGACCATCCTGGTGAACAAGCCTACAACTTTGCTATCCTCAACGACCTATAGCAGTTGGTCCAGCACCCTACACGTATTCCCGACCGTCTTGGAGACCGGCCCAACATTCTAGACCTCTTCCTTACCTCAAACCCTTTTGCTTATTCTGTCAAACTGTTCTCTCCGTTGGGCTCCTCCGATCACAATCTTATTTCTGCATCCTGTCCTATCGGTCCTGTACACCCTCTGGACCCACCGAAGAGGCGATGCTTCTGGCATTTTGCTTCAGCTCGGTGGGACGACCTGAGGATGTACTTTTCCGATTTCCCGTGGAATGATTATTGCTTCCAGGATAGAGACCCCTCTGTGTGTGCTCAGCGCATCACAGAGGTGATTGTCTCTGGAATGGAGGCATACATTCCTCGTTCTTTCTCTACTCCTCACGCTAAAAAGCCTTGGTTTAATCACGCTTGTTCTCGTGCTGTCAATGATAGAGAGGTAGCTCACAAAAGGTACCAGAGCCTTCAAACTAATGCTAATTATGAACTTTACATTTCTGCCCGGAATCGTGCCAAATCTATTCTCCGACTAACCAAAAATTCTTTCATTGATAGAAAACCTTGCTTTCTCTAACTCTTCCCGAGACTTCTGGCATCTAGCCAAAAACATCTCCTCCAACTTCACTTCTTCATCTTTCCCTCCACTCCTCAGTCCTGACGGCAACACTGCCGTCTCATCTATCTCTAAGGCTGAACTCTTCTCTCAAACTTTTTCTAAAAACTCCACTCTGGACGATTCTGGGCATATTCCTCCTACTCATCCCCCCTCTGACTCCTTTATGCCTGTTATAAAGATTCTTCAAAATGATGTTTTCTAGGCCCTCTCTGGCCTCAATCCTCAGAAGGCTTATGGACCTGATGGAGTGCCTCCTATTGTCCTTAAAAACTGTGCCTCCGTGCTGTCACCCTGCCTGGTCAAACTCTTTCGCCTCTGCCTGTCAACATCTACCTTTCCTTCTTGCTGGAAGTATGCCTTCATACAGCCTGTACCTAAGAAGGGTGACCGTCCCATCCTTCAAACTACCGCCCTATAGCTTTACTTTCTTGTCTATCTAAAGCTTTTGAATCAATCTTTAACCGGAAGATTCAAAAGCACCTTTCCACTTCTGACCTTCTATCTGATCGCCAGTATGGGTTCCGCAAGGGGCGTTCTACTGGTGATCTCCTAGCCTTCTTAACTGACTCTTGGTCATCCTCTCTTAGCCGTTTCGGTGAAACTTTTGCTATTGCGCTGGACATATCAAAAGCTTTTGATAGGGTCTGGCACAAATCTTTGCTTTCTAAACTACCCTCCTACGGTTTCTATCCTTCTCTCTGTACCTTTATCTCCAGTTTCCTTTCTGACCGTTCTATTTCTGCCGTGGTAGACGGTCACTGTTCTTCCCCTAAATCTATTAACAGTGGTGTCCCACAGGGTTCTGTCCTATCTCCACTCTTTTTCTGTTGTTCATTGATGATCTTTCCAGAACGAACTGTCCTATCCATTCCTACGCCGATGATTCCACTCTGCATTATTCAACTTCTTTTAATAGAAGACCCACCCTTCAGGAACTTAACGACTCAAGGCTGGAGGCTGCAGAACGCTTAGCCTCAGACCTTACTATTATTTCCGATTGGGGCAAGAAGAACCTGGTGTCCTTCAACGCCTCAAAAACACAGTTTCTCCACCTATCCACTCGGCACAGTCTTCCAAACAACTATCCCCTATTCTTTGACAACACCCAGCTATCACCTTCCTCAACACTAAACATCCTCGGTCTATCCTTAACTCAAAATCTCAACTGGAAACTTCATATCTCATCTCTTACTAAATCAGCTTCCTCGAGGCTGGGCGTTCTGTACCGTCTCCGCCAGTTCTTCTCCCCTGCACAGTTGCTGTCCATATACAGGGGCCTTGTCCGCCCTCGTATGGAGTATGCATCTCATGTGTGGGGGGGCTCCACTCACACAGCTCTTCTGGACAGAGTGGAGGCTAAGGCTCTTCGTCTCATCAGCTCTCCTCCTCATACTGATAGTCTTCTACCTCTTAAATTCCGCCGCAATGTTGCCTCTCTTTCTATCTTCTATCGATATTTCCACGCTGACTGCTCTTCTGAACTTGCTAACTGCATGCCTCTCCCCCTCCCGCGGCCCCGCTGCACTCGACTTTCTACTCATGCTCATCCCTATACTGTCCAAACCCCTTATGCAAGAGTTAACCAGCATCTTCACTCTTTCATCCCTCACGCTGGTAAACTCTGGAACAATCTTCCTTCATCTGTATTTCCTCCTGCCTACGACTTGAACTCTTTCAAGAGGAGGGTATCAGGACACCTCTCCTCCCGTATTTGATCTTCCTTTCGGCCACCTCTTTTGTTTCTTTTTTAGGATTAGCGAGTAGCGGGCTTTTTTTTTATTATTGTTTTCTTTTTTTGTGTGCCCTTGAGCTGCTCCTTTTTTTTAAAAAAAAAAAAAAAAAAAAAAAAAAAAAACAAGGTCATAATAATTTGATATTGATTCAAAGTCTATGTGGCCGTGTAGTTGATTGATTATCTCCATACTTATGTTATTTGAATTGGCATGTCTGTGTTCATCATAAAAGAGTGTCTCATAGAGATGGGACATAAGATTAATGAAAGAAGAGTCAGAGAAGAGAATGGAAAGAAAGCAGTAAGATACAACATTAAGTCTAGCCGCGCCGGGTGGCACTGTGAACATGTTGTTTAAGATAAGTAAAAAAACTTTACAGAAAAGTAATAATGAGTAGCAAGGACAATGACAATCATAATTATAATAAAGCAAAAAATAACAATAGTCGCAGTAGCCGTTATAATATCAATGATATTCAGCAATATAATAATAATAATAAAATAATAATAATAATAATAATAGTAATAATAATAATAATAATAATAATAATAATAATGATAATAATAATAATAATAATAATAATAATAATAATAATAATAATAATAATAATAGTAATAATAGTGGAAGTAATATTAATAGAAATAACAAGAATGATAGTAATAATATACTAATATAGCAGTCGTGGCAGTAGTAATAGTAGTAGTAGTAGTAGTAATAGTGGAAGTAGTAGTTATAGATGTTGTTGTGGTGGTGGTAAGTAATTAAAATAATAATAATAATAATAATAATAATAATAATAATAATAATAATAATAATAATAATATAGTAGTAGTAGTAGTAGTAGTAGTAGTAGTAGTAGTAGTAGTTATAGTTGTTGTTGTGGTGGTGGTAATAATAATAGTAATAATAATAATAATAATAATAATAATAATAATAATAATATAGTAGTAGTAGTAGTAGTAGTAGTAGTAGTAGTAGTAGTAGTTATAGTTGTTGTTGTGGTGGTGGCAATAATAATAATAGTAATAATAATAATATAGTAGTAGTAGTAGTAGTAGTAGTAGTAGTAGTAGTAGTAGTAGTAGTTATAGTTGTTGTTGTGGTGGTGGTAATAATAATAATAGTAATAATAATAATAATAATAATAATAATAATAATAATAATAATAATAATAATAATAATAATAATAATAATAATAATAGTAATAATAATAATAATATAGTAGTATTAGTGGTAGTAGCGGTAGTAGTAGTAGTAGTAGTAGTAGTAGTAGTAGTAGTAGTAGAAATAGTATTACCAAGTAGTAGTAGCAGTAGTAGAAATAGTATTACCTAGTAGTAGTAGTAGTAGTAGTAGTAGTAAAACAGTATTACCTAGTAGTAGTAGTAGTAGTAGTAGTAGTAGTAGTAGTAGTAGTAGTAGTAGTAAAACAGTATTACCTAGTAGTAGTAGTAGTAGTAGTAGTACCATTTTGTCGTGCCGTTCATGGGCACTCTTTTTAATTAATTATGTAGGTTCATTATACCTCAAAGTAGAATTAATTATTGATCATTTAAACCACAGAGTAAAATTAGTAGTTTATTCACCCAGTCTTATAAGGCACCATTATCGCACACAGGATCATCACCTGTCCAAGTAATATAGGTACCACGACTTTAAGAAAGTTACTTGAGGTAATTATTGTTTAGGGATTCTGATGGTGAACTAAGGGTCATAGGACAGGGTCCACTTATTAGAGGTTAGCTTACGCATCTTACATCACTAATTACACTTGTAAATACCATGAACACTGGTTAACATTAACACCTTAACCTAGCATGCACACATGGCAATAAGAAGCATCAACATAATACTGTTTCCACCCACACGGGGAAACACAGACTCCACCATTCCACAGCTTAATTAAGTCCTAACTAAAACTAGTGAGTGTTTGCGCTTATCCATTGTTACCCCTGAGAACAACACACATACCACCCTTTTGGCCTTCTCCTTTCCTTCCTCTCTTCACACACCCTGCCACAGGCAATCCCCCCACAGCGCAGCTTCAAAAGTGTTTACTGCCGGACTTTGAGGCGACGGTGGTTGATAGTCGTATCAACCACAAGCTCTGTTAGCTTAAAAATAAAATGTTTAGTAAAGTTTGTAATATTAAATAAAGATGGTTGTCGGCCACAGTCATTGGCGGGGTGGGGCCAATGAATTGCTTTGTGAAAGGATATGAGAGAATATACCACTCACAACGCAACTCTAATAGATGGAGTCCCGTATATGTAGTAGAGTAGTAGTAGTATAAAAAAAAGTAGTAGTAGTAGTAGTAGTAGTAGTAGTAGTAAAACAGTATTACCTAGTAGTAGTAGTAGTAGTAGTAGTAGTAAAACAGTATTACCTAGTAGTAGTAGTAGTAGTAGTAGTAGTAGTAGTAGTAGTAGTAGTAGTAGTAGTAGTAGTAGTAGTAGTAGTAAAACAGTATTACCTAGTAGTAGTAGTAGTAGTAGTAGTAAAATAGTATTACCTAGTTGTAGTAGTAGTAGTAGTAGTAGTAGTAGTAGTAGTAGTAGTAGTAGTAGTAGTACGGAAGTAGTAGTAGAGCGGAAGAAGGCAAGTTGACTGTTAGACGCTCATACCTTCAGTGCAAGGAGCAAGCTTCCAACATAAGGCTTAAAATTGAGCTGGACCACTTCATATCAGATATCGTTAACAGTGCAGACTGACACGCTACAGCTTGCCGAAATTGCTGAGTGGCCTGCTGTTTGCCTGTTGGTAGGAATCACGTTAACTTGTCTGCACCTTCTCTCTCTCTCTCTCTCTCTCTCTCTCTCTCTCTCTCTCTCTCTCTCTCTCTCTCTCTCTCCACACACATACACACACACACACATGTATTGACACAAACTCCAAATTGTAACACCAATTTCATAGATCTCCGGACTCGCTTTATTAGGCAGCCGGGAGCCGGATTATGACATATGAATCCGGACAGGCCGGAGTTGGGCCGGATCAGTGACAACGGAAGCCTGCAGTGGCGAGACGCTAGAGACGGTGGGCGGAAAGAACGCAGGCATGGAGGACCAAGCGTTATCCCGCGCTCTGCTGGGAGGGAACATTGTCCCCTTCCCTGCCTCATGTTTCTGGAGCCAGGGATCAGATAGATAGATAAATAAATAGATAGATAGATAGAGATTGGGATATATCGAGAAAGAAATCAGAGAGAGAGAGAGAGAGAGAGAGAGAGAGAGAGAGAGAGAGAGAGAGAGAGAGAGAGAGAGAGAGAGAGAGAGAGAATAAATAACCCGCCTGAAACAGGGGAAAGTAGACAGGGAAGGACGGCCAGGAGTGGCTGGGAGGAAGAAATACCGGAGAAGAATTGTGATAAGAAAGAGAGATAATTTCACGGGTCGTCACAATGATCCATCACTCTCCCTCGCACCTCTCCTACCTGCTTCTTCCCGATCTGCTTTCTCCTTCCACCTTAATCCAACAAAAGGTGAGAACATTTCCACGAACTCTAAAAAATACTAGTCTGTGTAATGGTTATTCTCGAGTTACAGGCTTTCATATATTTTTTACGGTAACTCCAACCCTTGAAGCTGTTCCGAGACTACATTTATGCCCCTGGACAGTAGGTGACAGCATTGTTGACATTAATGTGTGCAGGAATAAAGCAGAGTTGAATAGAGTGGTTTACACGTGAGTAGTTGGTAAGGTTGAAACTATCACCTGTAGCTCAGAAAACATGTGAATAAAGGTGGTTCGATGAGTGCACAGCTCCGTTTCGTGAGAGGCTGAGCGGCGAGAGCATGGCTGGAACAGCGCATGCCCCTGCTGCTTGGCCTGAGCTGAACTTATTGCATGAACAACGAAGTGTTTGTTCTCTTTGTATTTAATGATATAGTTTTCCGTTATATGCAGCGCGGCTAGTCTCTGAAAACTTGTTGAAGTTTTCCGAGATTCTTTTCAAGCAGTACTGACATTGGTGAAGTGCCCTTCGTTCCAAATATTGTCATAATTTTTAAGTTCCTTGATTGGGAAGCTTTAGTCAACGAAATGAATGTATTCCGATGTATTTGTTCAACTGTAAAGTGTGCAAACTATCTCTCCTTTAAGGGCAAACGTAGTATTTTTACCGTAATGAGATTTGTCTATTAAGTAAGAATCTCGCATTTTATGCGTCATTGTTTACCAAACTTAACTTTCTTTGCCTCATAAAGTGAATGTTCAGAGAACACGGCAATTAACCTTCATGAGATTTTATTTCTCCTTGCCTGCATTCAGTTGGAATTTGTACCAAGAGGAAGCGGTCTATATTTTGTTAAATTATTCTGTTTAAATCGGACCTTGCCACGCTAGGCATACTAATAACGGCCGCAGAAACAAAGGAAGCACATCCATCACAATGGGGACGGAGTGGTGTCCTCACCACGGGTGTCCTCTGAGCATGTGCACTCGTGTCGGTCTCCCAGGAGAAAACTAATTCAGATAATTCTGCATGCGACATGTCCGACGCCGAGTTTTTTTGCAGAGGGAGAAATGTAGGTAATAGGTCTCCAAATTAGATTTCATAACTTCACGAAACGCGTAGGCTGTAAGTAGCTGTGTGGGGGCGTTGCCTGGATGAGGCCAGGTACTCAGTGGCCCCGCCCACCTACCTTATATTCGGTCTGTCTCATCTCTCTCTCTCTCTCTCTCTCTCTCTCTCTCTCTCTCTCTCTCTCTCTCTCTCTCTCTCTCTCTCATACACATACACACATAAACACACACACACACACACACACACACACACACACACACACACTTATTACTGTCAGTAAACTTTTCGGAGCCTCCTCTGCAGATTTGCTTTTATGTTCCTTAGCTGTTCTTTTTTCGTGCTCAAATGCTGCCATTCTGCGATTTGTTGATGACAAGTCAAACAACGTGGTTTCATCACATTGCAAGGTGATCACCATACCTTCGTGAAGGAAAGTTTTGTCTTTTGCAAGTAATTCCTGAAAATTATGCGGCACTTTATAGCAGTTATGAGTGGAAGGTAAAAGTGGGTTTTACAGGTCCGAATATCCCTAGCGATGGGATGGTGAGGGATGTAGTCATTTGGAAGCTGCCATTCTACGACCTGTTTATCGAACGACACCGTCTGCAATATGAGAATTGGCAACATGTCAAGGAAATGGCTTAATATTGGTCCCCAGAGTGCACCGTCATGACGAACAACTGGCTGACGTCTAAACCGATGTCGCTCCTGACACACTGAACCCATCAAAAAGTCATCTATGATTCTATTGGACACATTCTGTTGTATGTGTGACGGAGGTCATAAGGCTGTGTTGGAGGCCTTACAGTAACGATATCATGGGGTCTGGCACGTTTATGAAAATACTGGTCTTGTATTCAAATATAAATATCTTTGCACAACCGCAAAATCTTGTACAGTATTTTTAATATACCTAAGTGTTCACTATTTTCTAAGCCTTTGAAAAGACATAATTTCAGATTAGGTCTTAACAAATAATTTAGTTAAAACTTCATCTACGTTAGTGGAGATCAGTTAGTGTGTTGTAGGTGTATACCATCGTCTACATGGAATACAAGTATTTTGAAATTAAGGCATGTTCTCGAGAGCAACATGTAAACTCTTTTTCTGTTCTATTTGGCATCAACTAGCATTTCAGTTATATGATGTAACTAATCCGATAGTACTGCCCTTGATTAATGATTCTCTACAAAGTGTAAAACCTGTAAAATTTCGGGCTAATATGCAAAGAAGTTTATTGGACTCCTCAGACCGACAGCCGGTAAATAATATATATATATATATATATATATATATATATATATATATATATATATATATATATATATATATATATATATATATATATATATATATATATATATATATATATATATATATATATATATATATATATATATATTATATTTTACTCTCTGGGACGTTGGCAATATGCAAGCTTTAACGGAGGGTTAAGAGGCACTGGATGAATATATATAAACTATGCATTTTACATTCCTTATTCATAACAGCACCATTTTCTTGGCGACTGACGCGCCTGCCCTGCATACGCTGACATTCTTGAGGCTGGATATGTTGATGGCTTTGGCTCCCCTCCCTTCATAATAAGATTTCAAGACATTGTTTCTCTCTCGGAAGATGGAAAAAGTGTGTAAGCAGAGGTTTACTGGTACTAGTGGTGGTTTATTGAGTAGAATATTTTTTTTGTAATGTTATTGGACGTAATTTCACACCTAAATAATACACGGGGACGTGGCACCCAGATCGCAAAAGCTCAGGTAACATATTCTTCAGCAATGCCCTTAAGTCAGAATGCACGGTGTTCGGCGTATTACTAAGTATTGTCTTAGCAGGAGTGGGGCGTGGGTTCCATATTATAGCAATGCACCATTCAAATTTAACCGATAAGTGACGGCAAAAAGAAAATACCTACTCAACACGTGCGCGCGCGCACACACACACACACACACACACACACACACACACACACACACACAGTGCACGGGAGGGAAATGTCGCGAGAAATAGGTGTAGTGCAGCGTGCCATGGCCAGAGTCCATGCAGGTGATGCCTGGGAAGGAACAATCCGGCGCGTCTGCTAAGCATCTTTAGACTAAGCTAGCATCGGCGGCCTGTGTGGGCGGCTATGTTGCCCGAGCGAGGTGCCGAGGAATAGGCAGTACTACTGCACACTGTGGGCAAAGCCTCAAATAATCGGGAATACAAAGAGTGTTTTAGAAAGTGAATTAACAGATATTTTGCTAAAAGTTCGATGGATGCCAAGCAGTAATTAGGAATGCACACCAACAACGCCATTTCCACGTTATCCCAAAAATCATCTATTTGGTGTTTTTTTCGGCTGATCTCAGCAGACAGTAACAAGTTTCACTCTTTCTCGTTTGTCTGCAAATAGTTTTATACAATCTTTACTGCCGTGTTTCTCAAAGAGCGACAAAGGCATCTTGTAATCTCTCATTCACCTCTGGCACTCCATTTATCGGCCTTTAGACTTTGCGTAATCTTGAAGGCAGTCTGGTTCCTCGGTAAATTCAGTCGTAACAGGTTGTAAAGGACTCAGCGTCGGCCAGGGGAAGGTATTGACGGCTTCCGGCTCTGTCTAACTTGTACTCGCCTCCTCGTTGATGCCGACTCCATTAACTTCAATCTCAACTACTTGGCGAATCATCCCTCCGAATGTTTCCTGCACTCTCCCCCTTTTCATCTCCTCTTTCCCACCTTTCTTTTAATTTTTGCCATTCCCTACCAACGATCATTAGTGAGGTGTTGTGTTACTTTACAATCGTCCTTTTTGTGTTCAATTTTTACTATGAAAATAATTCGCCAGTATCGTTTCCGCAAGTGGCGTTCTACTGGCGATCTACTTGCTCTCTTAACTGACTCTTGGTCATCCTCTCTTAGTCGTTTCGGTGAAACTTTCTCTGTTGCGCTAGACATATCGAAAGCCTTCGACAGAGTCTGGCACAAGTCTTTGCTTTCTTAACTGCCCTCTTTCGTATTATATCCCTCTCTCTGGTCCTTTATCTCCAGTTTCCTTTCCGGCCGTTTTATCTCTGCGGTGGTAGACGGTCACTGTTCTTCCCCTAAACCTATTAACAGTGGTGTTCCACAGGGCTCTGTCCTATCACCCACTCTCTTCCTGTTATTCATCAATGATCTTCTTTCCATAACAAACTGTCCTTTCCACTCATACGCCGACGATTCCACTCTGCATTATTCAACTTCTTTCAATAGAAGACCATCCCAACAGGAAGTACATGACTCCAGACTGGAGGTTGCAGAACGCTTAACCTCAGACCTTGCTATAATTTCCGATTGGGGTAGAAGGAACCTTGTGTCCTTCAATGCCTCAAAAACTCAATTTCTCCACCTATCAACTCGACACAATCTTCCAAACAGCAATCCCCTATTCTTCGACAACACTCAGCTGTCACCTTCTTCAACACTAAATATCCTCGGTTTATCCTTAACTCAAAATCTTAACTGGACACTTCACATCTCCTCTCTCACTAAATCAGCTTCCTCGAGGTTGGACATTCTGTATCGTCTCCGCCAGTCTTTTTTTTTTTCCCCGCACAGTTGCTATCCATATACAGAGGTCTTGTCCGCCCTCGTATGGAGTTTGCATCTCACGTGTGAGGGGGGCTCCACTCACACAACTCTCTTGGACAGAGTGGAGTCTAAGGCTCTTCGTCTCATCAGCTCTCCTCCTTTTACTGATAGTCTTCTACCTCTTAAATTCCGTCGCGATGTTGCCTCTCTTTCTATCTTTTATCGATATTTTCACGCTGACTGCTCTTCTGAACTTGCAAACTGCATGCCTCCCCCCTCCCGCGGCCTCGCCTCACACGACTTTCTAATCCAGCTCATCCTTATACTGTCCAAGCCCCTTATGCAAGAGTTAACCAGCATCTTCACTCTTTCATCCCTCACGCTGGTAAACTCTGGAACAATCTTCCTTCATCTGTATTTCCTCCCGCCTACGACTTGCACGCTTTCAAGAGGGGGGTATCAGGACACCTCTTCTCCCGAAATCGACCTCTCTTTTTGGCCATTCCTCTGTACTTTATTCAGGAGAAGTAAGTAGCGGGCTTTTTTTTTCATTATTGTTTTCTTTTTTTTCATGCCCTTGAACTGTCTCCTTTTCTGTAAAAAAAAAAAGTGAAAATGTGCAATGTGCATGTTTGTTTCATTGTACACCTGCACCTATTGTGACAGACACCTGTGGAAGAGACATGATAAGCAGCCGTGTGTGTGTGTGTGTGTGTGTGTGTGTGTGTGTGTGTGTGTGTGTGTGTGTGTGTGTGTGGGGGGTAGGGGGGTTGGGGGGCGCGTGTGTGTGTGTGTGTGTGTGTGTGTGTGTGTGTGTGTGTGTGTGTGTGTGTGTGTGTGTGTGTACCTGCATAAAATTAGTACAACTAAAAATGTGCTTGCTACTTCTTCATCAATGGACAAAAATTTGTGCAGAAATTGCTGTTGGAATAGAAGCTGGACAATATTTTAGCTTTAACAATGATTGCAAGCAGATGTGCCTGTCCTCTTAATGCAAGGTTTTATTATTATTATTATCATTATTATTATTATTATTATTATTATTATTATTATTATTATTATTATTATTATCATTATTATTATTATTATTATTATTATTATTATTATTATTATTACTATTATCATTAAAACAAAAAAAAAAACAAAAAAAATAATAATAATAATAATAATAATAATAATTATTATTATTATTATTATTATTATTATTATTTATTATTCCCCAGTTAGGATTCAAACCGCAGCTGTGACGTACGCTGTCACCTTCGCTTAAAGTGGGACTCGCCCTGGCTCTCTCTACCAAGATCAGGTTAGGTGAGAGACGGAGTGAGTCTCTCACTTTTACCCTCCGTGTAGCGGAGGTGGCAGCCTACGCAGCGGTTGCGGTTCGAATCCTGGCTGGGGAATAATTAACCTGTCTTTCTTTGACCATTATTATTATTATTATTTTTATAATTTTTATTATCTCCACTCACACAGCTCTCTTGGTCAGAGTGAAGTTTAAGGCTCTCCGTCTCATCAGCTCTCCTACTCTTACTGACAGCTTTCTACCTCTTATATTCCGTTGCCATGTTGCCTCTCTTTCTATCTTCTATCGATATTTTCATGCTGATTACTCTTCTGAACTTGCTAACTGCATGCCTCCCCCCCTCCTGCGGCCCCGCTGCACACGAATTTCTACTCATGCTCATCCCTATACTGTCCAAATCCCTTATGCAAGAGTTAAATAGCATCTCCATTCTTTCATCCCCTTCACTGGTAAACTCTGGAACACCCTTCCTTCTTCTGTATTTCTTCCTGGCTATGACTTGACCTCTTTCAAGAAGAGTGTATCAAGACACCTCTCCACCCGAAACTGACCTCTCTTTTGGATACTATTTACTTTTGTCTATTATGGGAGCTTCAAGTAGCGGACTTATTTTTTCACTTTTTTTGTTGCCCTTGAGCCGTCTCCTTTGTTGTAAAAAAAAAAAAAGCTATCGTGCACTAGTCATTTCGGGTTCCCAAAAATAGTTTTTCAGAGATCAAAACCGTCAATATATATATATATATATATATATATATATATATATATATATATAGATATATATATATATATATATATATATATATATATATATATATATAGGTTGAGGCGGTGGCTGAGTGGATAGCGTGACGTCGCAGCGTTCAGGACGACGCGGCTTCGCGCACCGCCCGGTACCACAAGCTGGGATTTTTCAGTCACCGCCGAGTAGCCTAAAGGCCCAGTCAAACTGGCTCTACGACCTACTGCCGACCTCCAGCGACCTGCAGGTCGCGGGAGGTCTCACATGGTCGACGAATGGTCGTGCGTGCGATCGTCATGTGTCTCCGTCTGTCCTGAGACCGATGGAGTCTTAGGTCATGCTCTAAAACCTCCAGCCGACCTCTCAGGTCGCTGCCGGTCGTAAAAAAGGTTGCCGTCCGGTGGCCGAATGGACTGCGTCTGGACGGCAAGCGGACTGCCACCGGTGGCCGACAGGTGACCATTAACTGTTGAACGGCGACCGGATGGCAAGCGGACGCCGTCTGGTTGCCGTCAGATAGTAGGAGGTCGCTGATGGTCGCCGTCCACTTTTCATCTGTCATTGGCCGTGGTCGACGTCCGGCCTACCACCACACGGCGAGTTGTGCGGCGATCGATGGTAGATCAAACCACCCTTGTCCGGAAATGAGGTACATTTCTGAGCAGTGACGTCCCACGCCACTCATGACGCCCGCCCAAGCTCCGTCCCAACTCAACCTGCTCCACAGGTCAAGCACACGGCCAAATGTGTATGGGTCACCTCTGCCTAACCAAAATAAATTACTGCAGGACATGATGTGTACAGCAGTAACAATGAAAGTCTGTCGAGCTAATGGCTTTTATCCATTTCAAAAAGAACTGTTAATTTCATCTTCTGCTCTGTCCATGGTGATGGAAACGCCTTAGAACGAATATAATGTTACATACATACTAACGACAGGTTAAACCAAGATTGCTTGGAGCATTTTTTGCATGTCTGCGGCACATAGGGGGCTGGGGGGTGGGGTCACAAATATCCGTCTTTTGCTGCAGTGAAGCACATAATACTTTCATTACCTTTATAAGTAACTTTTTTTTACCAAACAATTTACAGAAATAAGAATGAGAAGTGTGTAATATAACTGGGTGAACATATTAGATACTGTAACACGTCAGCAGCAAGTCGTTAAGGGAGGTCGCCGTCCTCATTGCGACAGGACGCGTACTGGTCTTTGCCTGTCGGCCACCGGTCGGCGTATGGTGGGCGTCTTGGCAAGACTCCAGGTGTGAGGTCAAGGTGTGAATCTTACCATGGTCGCCGTCCGGCCCCCCACTGGACGGACTCTGGACGGACACTAAACGACCGCCGGTAGACGTTCGGTCGCACGACTACTTTGCCACCTATGTGGTCCGGAAGCGGTGGGTGTGAATCGCAGCATTTTGAGGTCGCAGGTGGTCGTTAGCAGGTCGTGAAGTTAGCGTGACTGTAGCTTAAGACTACCCACATGCTGTCCAGAGGATCACCTATCAACCCGGACTCTAGTTTCCAGGATCAAAGATGAGCTCCGGGGGGGGCAGCATGAGCCAAGACAAGATGGCGCCACTATAAAACTCTTGCCTGCCCCACAACGGACTGGGGGCGACCATCAGGCCCTATGAAGAAAGCCTAACGGCTCCATAGGCAAAAAAACGTAGAAAGTATATATATATATATATATATATATATATATATATATATATATATATATATATATATATATATATATATATATATATATATATATATATATATATATATATATATATATATATATATATATATATATAAATAATCGTTATGTAAAACAAAGTCACACTACCAATCTTTCGACGATAACAAAGTTGCATGTTGAGGTTGGATAATAGAAACTTTTTTTAGCTAAAAGAACGATCTAAAATGTAACAATAATAATGATTGTAATGCCTCCTACATTTATTGTCGGGGGGTATCGCCAAGACTGTTTATTGATTAAAATTTCAAAGATCTTATAAGCCAGGGCTTTCCAAACTTTTTCAATACGAGGTCCACATCATATATAACACTTTTTTGAGGGCCACAGGAAAAAGAATTAAGAAGCGTCAGTTTCATTAATTTCATGAACTCGAACTAAAGTAATACGAATTGAAGATATTGAAAACAAAACTTGTTTGCTTTAATCGATGTACACCAAAAATATACCTGCCTTCATTTTTATGGACCCACATTAATGATGATAATGATTTTTCTATTTCAAACTCTCATTGAAGTCAGGTTCCAAATTTGAGGAGCCATTTATTAAAATGGATTTCAAATGTTCATCTCATAAATTTGCTGGACAGTTAGACCTGACATACTTCATTTTGGAAAATGTTTGTTCACACAGATATGTTGTACCAAAAATGGACACAAAACTACAAGCAAGTTGTTGCAAATCTAGAAACTGCTCTGCCATAAAAATATAAAAAAATCAGATATCCACGCTGCGGTCCTGATGAAATCATATGGCGGTCCGGATGTGGCCCCCGGGCCATAGTTTGGAGAGCCATGTTATAAGTTAACAAAACAGCTGTGAGATAGTATTAATCATTTGAAACTCAAAATCGACTATATTTAACGGATTCCTGATTGCTGCCGTCATATTATTGATACTGACAACTGTCTCCAAAATGTAGGCCATCATATAATATCCACGGAATTGGACACCCTGTATGACAGCAGGCTGCCAGAGTACGATAATATACACCTCAGACCTGTATGCCGCGACTATGGTCTTGGCAGAATATGATTTCATGCCCCAACGCTGACACCAAGAAAAAATAAATGAAGATCCGCATTCAACTGAGTGGCCACAGGGGACCTAAGAGAACTTTTAGGATCAAGAATAGGAAGAGAAAGGAGAAATATCATCGGTACAAGCTAAAACGAGAGGAAAGAAAAAGAACATTTTCATCAAGTTGAGCAAATACATCTGCAAGAAATTTTAATATAATGGTTACTGAATATAAATTAGCGTGCATTTCGAGTCATCATCATCACCACCACAACCATCATCATCACCACCACCACCACCACAACTGCCATTTCCACCACCACCAGGCGGTGGCTGAGTCGTCAAAGTAACGGCCCCGTGTTCAGGAGGACGCGAGTTCAATCCCCGCCCGGTGCCACCAAGCTGGGATTTTTCAGCCGCCGCCGAGTGGCTTAAAACTACCCACATGCTGTCCAGAAGACCACCTATCAACCCGGACTCTAGATTCTAGGATCAAAGATGAGCTCGGGGAGGGCAGCATGAGCCAATGCAAGATGGCGCCACTATAAACACTCGCCTGTGCCAGAACGGGCTGGGCCGACCATCAGGACCCACCGGAAAGAAGCCTTGGACCGACCATCAGGATCCACCGGGAAGAAGCCTACCGGCGCAATAGGCCGCAATGTAAAAAAAAAAAAAAAAAAGGCTCCAACTTCAACACCAACAACAAGAGATGTCACCTGTGAATTTTTTTAAAACCTGTTTCATCACGAACCTCCTACCTTGAACACTTGCTTAATCTCGCATTCCAGATTTCGGTTTCGAACTCATCTGCAGCAATATTTTCTCCGTCTCAATAATGCCGCCTTGATTGCGGAGTACAGCAGCAGAGCCAACAAATAAATTTTTTTTTATAGCCACCAGAAATAATATTTACCTTGGTATTTCGCACAGTTTGCCACGCTGGCGTCACTTCCGCTGTTGTTGAAATCGTTCACGAATATTTTACATGCCCACTTGTGCTGAATTCAGTTCATCACTTGTCTAGTTTACAGTCTGTACATTGATCCCTCTGCTTTCCTACTTCACACAGATCATAGCTTTTCTGGTGTTACTGTGACTGGTACGTTTATCTGTTCGGAGTTGGGTATAAAGGCAGCTCTTCTGCTCTGAATCGAAAATTTTGTCTTCAGATAATATTTAGAGGGGAGGCGGTGGCTCAGTGGTTAGCATGCGGGCCCCGTATTCACCGCGTACTGGACGACGCGGGTTCGAATCCGCCGCTACTACCTAGGATTTATCAGTCACCGCCGAGTGGCCTAAGACTACCCACATGCTGTCCTGAAGACCACCCATCAACCCAGACTCTAGAGGAAACCGTCCACGTGAATCAAGAACGATCTCTGGGGGGCAGCATGAGCCAAGAAAAGATGGCGCCACTATAAAACACTTGCCTGCGCCATGAAGGGCTGGGGCCGACCACCAACCAGGCCCCTCAAGAAAGCCTACCGGCGCCATAGGCTGGCACGTAAAAAAAAAAATGGAGTGAAGATAGCTCTTCCAATCCGAATCGAAGATTTTGTCTTAGATGATATTTAGATGTAGTGAAGATACTTCTTCCAATCCGAAATGAAAAGTTTGTCTTAAGAGAATATTTAAACGGAGTTCAGTGTCTGTCAGCTACTCCTAGGCATAAACATATTATTTTTACATATGTATGTATAGAAATATATTCGCATGTTATCACATTTATGACGTATAACCTAGTCTTAGGTAAAGGCATTATTAACAAGTTATCATTTGCTTCTTTTTCTTTCAGTTTTTGCTTCTGTCTTCTAAGAAAGCAATCTATCTCCTTTAAAGTCTGTCCTATTATGTCAAAAAAATATATGTTCATGTTTTTGTTAAGAAAATGATTCATCCGTAAAAGGACCGTCCTGTCTTTAGGTTAGTGGGTGTGAGGCATGAGACACAAATATGTCCTCCTGGCGATGGTGCTGGCGTGCTTCTGCTTCTTCTCTTACCATCAACGAGGCAGTGAAAAGACCGTTTATTACTACACCAAAGTCTTTCGAAACATTACGCCCTTATCCTCCGACCTTCAGAACACGGGTAAGACTTTTGTTTCTGTGTGCAGTCCAAGTGTTGTGGGCGCTGGGGTCTGCCCCAACTCGTGCGGGTGAATGATTTTTTAGCGATTACGTAAATTTTCATCTTGTTTCCGGGTTCTTGGTGCCTCCTGGTGCTCCCCTTGACACAATTCAACAAAAGAGGGGTTCATAACAGCATGTATATTATCATCCTCGACTCGGCGATGGCTGATAAATTGTAAGCCAACGTACAGATTTAAACTTAGGACTCCTTCCATACACTTCATTGAACTTAATATTAACTAGAGTAGAAATGCAACGTTATGGAGCCATCTGATTAATGTAGAATCACTTAGGTTTAAGGACAGACCACCTAGTCTGGACCATGGGGTCTGTGTGGTCTGATTTTCTTTGTAAATCTTTGTAAGCCACATTCGCCCGCTGACAACTAGGGCGCCTTGTGAAATGCCATGACAAGCACGCATGCCACTAATACTGCTACCGTCACTATCATTACTATAGTCAAACCATTTCAAATAGTCCGTTTGGGTGTTTGATTCCGCGGGTCCTTTCCTCCCCTCTTCTCTGCCATACAGTCCCAACACCTATCCCTTCCTCTCATATGTTACCTATAGGCATAGCTGGGCACGATAACAGAAAACCTTATTCCCGATAACCGATAACTGATAATGAAAAACCTTAACGGCGATAACCGATATTCGTTAACTAGAGGCACAAATATAGGCGATAACCGATAACCGATACCCGATATAAATCCAAAATTCCGATACTAGCTAGCGATAAGTCCGATAGGCGAAAACGATACTATATTGATATTTCAGATAGAACAACATTGATGAATTCAAATTTCATTATCTGTATTTTAGGAAACTTACAAAACCTTAAAACCACACGTTGACACGCACATATGGACGGTAATACTAAAAATGCCTGAATCGGTGTTGTGTTGTTTGGCGTCCCCACCGTCAAAAATTGTTTACAAACACTGGTCTCTCGTGAACGGTGCATGCTCAGACCAGCAAGCGTAGACCTGTACAGTCTCACAAAGCTTTTAAACCGTAATTAAGAGTTGCTGGAAGGCTGAATCAGACATATAGTACCACTACCATCATCCTCGCTGTTTTTAGAACGACACTCTGTACGAGTTGTATTTATATGTACAGAGTGTACGTCGTTCTAGAAACAGCGAGGATGGTGGTACTGTATGTTTGATTCAGCTTTCCAGCAACTCTTAATGTGTTAAAAAAGCATTGTGAGACTGAACAGGTCTACACTTAATGGCCTGAGCATGCGCAGTTCACGAGAGACCAGTGTTTGTAAACAAAAGCGCCAGCTTTTGACGATGGGACACCAAATAACACAACACCGGGTGCCTTCAGTATCATGGCATGGTCACAAACGAATATGGAATATCAAATTTGAGGCAGTGAATAATCATTTTTGGGGCAAAGTTAAATGATTTTTCTCTATGATATATTGATTTTTGAGTAGCATAAAAAAAAAATAACCTAGTGTTTTAATTTTCATGATCTAAGCATGAAATCTCATCACCGAAGATATTTCATACCCCGAAGTTTTTTCATACAACACCGGGCCACGCATGCGCAGTAGGGAGACAACGTTTTTTTCTGAGAGGCGGAAAAAAAGTAGCGATTATCGCTAGTTTGGTTACAAAAGTAACGAAGATACCGATATATATTTAAATAAGTAGCGGATGGTCGATAATCCGATTTTGTTATCAGCGATAAAGTATCGCGATAACTTATCGCGATAACGCCCAGCTATGCCTATAGGTGACATATGAGAGGAAAAAATAGATGTTGGGACTGTGGCAGATCAGAGGGGAGGAAAAGACCTGCGGAATCAAACGCCCAAACGGACTATTTGAAATGGTTTGACTATACCACCACTACTGATAATAATACTTAATGATAATACTACTAATATTACTAATGCTGCCAATAATGATGATGATAAAAATAATAATAATAATAATAATAATAATAATAATAATAATAATAATAATAATAATAATAATAATTATAATAATGATAATAATAGTAATAGTAAAAAAAATAACGATGACATAGTAATGATAGTAATGTTAATAATAATGATACTACTACTACCACTACGGGTGCAGGAGGTGAGCGTCAGCCGTGGTGGCGGGAAGTGGTGTGCGAGAAGGATAATCTCACGACCCAACAGACGGGCAAACCTCTGAAGCTGCTGTTCAGGTGAGTTAGTTTTTTTTCTGTTTCATATGATGACTATGAGGAGGAGGGGAATGAAGACGATAACTTGAAGGAGGAGGAGGAGGAGGAGGAGGACAACGACGATAGTTAACGTGTTGCGTGCATACATGCGTTTAGTATTTGCAGTGACTAGTCATACAAAAGCCTACATCATATGTCTATAATACACTATTATATCATGAATGAATCTTTATTTCGTGTATGTCATTAAACTCGTGTGTAATATTGTTTGGTTCATGTATGTGAAAAACTACTTTTATCTGGGGTAGTCCTTTACATCTTATATAAAACTTTGATGTCCGTCGTCTCGTGTGTGTAAAGGAACTTATTTTGTACAGTGTACACCAACATGTAACATGTGATCTGTTTTTCCAACGCTCAGCCTTTTCCCAGCAGAGACGTGACGCCAGTAAAGGACAATAACATTTTTCTGGTGTACACGTCGTGCAACTCAAGACCGCTTTATCGTGCCTGGTGCGCCGTTGAAAGGCAAGTAAACAGCAGCATGAGGAAATAATAAGGGGTGGGATGCGCTCCTTATCACTTGTGTTTTGTTGCACCATTGCCTAGTCCTTTAGGTGTATATATATATATATATATATATATATATATATATATATATATATATATATATATATATATATATATATATATATATATATATATATATATATATATATATATATATATAAAGCAGAAAGAATAATTATAAGAGTGTGTGGAATGTGCGTTTCCATCCTTGAGACAGTCACTCCTTTAATATACTGGCCAAATAAAAACAATCTTTGATGGAGAAACAGTAATCATTCAAATGGAAATCGAAACACTTTAGCCTTTTGTTTTCTTATGCACGGAAGTACCATCATCTCTTCGGTCAGTTCATCGGCTACGCGGCGTCAATAGGACAGAGTACAGATATAAACTCGTGTTCAGAGGAGTCCAACGGAAAGCATATTTAAACAGAATCATTGTAAATGGTCAAATGTTAGGAAAAGGTTTAGAATCCCACCCTCCTCCATACATACTGACAGTCGTGTTTTCCTCTACTCACACTCACTCGTTTTACTTCATCTCTCCTTTGTACTTCTCAGCAACTACTTCCTCCGTTTATTTTACTTTCATTTGCTCCGGGATGCCAGTTCCCGACACGCCCATTCAGTCTTTTTATTCAGATCTTCCGATTGCTACTCCGGCAGCTGGGCGAGGCTGAATCCAGGTCGTCATGTATGGTTTCTGCTCACCTCGGGTAGGGCAGAGGAGACGGAGCATCTCTCGACCCTCCTGAAGCACTATGATAACCTTCAAGTTGTGGGTGCTGACCTCGATGATTTGTTCACAAACACGCCTCTTGAGTCGTTCTTCAACGGACGGAATTGGACTCGGAAGGACTGTGAGTGATGGTGGCGGCGGTTGTAGTTTTATTTTTTTAATCTCTCTCTCTCTCTCTCTCTCTCTCTCTCTCTCTCTCTCTCTCTCTCTCTCTCTCTCCATGTGGAGAACAACAAACAACTTGTTGAATATATGAATATACTAGATGTTCTTTGTGTTTCAGCG
The DNA here is from genome assembly GCF_024679095.1 of Eriocheir sinensis. Lineage (NCBI taxonomy): Eukaryota > Metazoa > Arthropoda > Malacostraca > Decapoda > Varunidae > Eriocheir > Eriocheir sinensis. The sequence goes on from NC_066570.1 coordinate 9,936,082, forward strand.
TGGCCCATCATCCAGATGAGTAACATGTTGCGTGTGCTACTGTTGTGGCATTTTGGCGGCGTGTACAGTGACACCGACATGATTAATCTGCAACCCTTCACGCTGCCGCTTAATGGCATTGGCATGGAAACCTCCGACAGGGTGTGCAATGCCTTTTTAAGCTTCCATGCCAACCATCCATTCCTCAGCTACCTGATGAATTTCATGGCTCAACAATTTGAGGTAATGTTCACTTTTTCTATTTTTCACTGATGAAGGAGGGAGCTCGGTGAAAAAATGCACTGAACAGACGAGATAATACATAGTAAATGCATCTTATAATACTTGAAAGGGGATGAATTTGACCTTGATGCATTTGTATTTATTGGCTATTTAAAGATTATTGAATAAATGGGATTGTAGGTAAGCGAATACCAGTAGAAAATTCGAACATTATAAACCTTGTAAACTCACAATGAAGAGTGTCAACTCTTCAAACCTCCTAACAATTATATTGCCCATGAACACTAACCTGGAAATTAAGAGAAATAGGACACCGGGGAACAGCTTGTAACTCTGATGTTCCCTTTAAAAAATCTTTTATTTTATTTTACACACACAAAAAAGGCCGCCACTCGCCTCTCCCATAAAAGATAAAAGAAAAGAGTAGCCAAAAGAGAGGTCAATTTCGGGTGGAGAGGTGTCTTGATACACTCTTCAGGAGGAAATACAGACGAGGGAAGGCTGTTCCAGAGTTTACCAGTGAAGAGGATGAAAGAATGGAGATGCTGGTTAACTCTTGCATAAGGGGTTTGAACAGTATAGGGATGAGCATGAGTAGAAAGTCGTGTGCAGCGGGGCCGCGGGAGTGGGGGAGGCATGCAGTTAGCAAGTTCAGAAGAGCAGTCAGTATGAAAATATCGATAGAAGATAGAAAGAGAGGCAAAATGGCTGCGGAATTTAAAAGGTAGAAGATTGTCAGTAAGAGGAGGAGAGATGATGAGACGAAGAGCCTTAGCCTCCACTCTGTCCAGAAGAGCTGTGTGAGTGGAGCTCCCCCACGCGTGAGAAGCATACTCCATACGAGGGAGGACAAGGCCCCTGTATATGGAAATCATTTGTGCGGGGGGAGAACTGGCGGAGACGATACAGAACGCCCATCCTCGAGGAGGCTGATTTAATGAGAGAGGAGATGTGAGGTTTCCAGTTTCCAGGCTGTCGGTTAAGTCCACGTCCTCAGTAAAAATAATGAAAGGATAAAGGATAGATACACACACACACACACACACACACACACACACACACACACACACACATTGTGTGTTATAAGTTCCATAGCATCACGCAGATATTGCCATCACCATCTTTGGTGTACTTCCTATTGTATCCCTCTTTTCAAGTCATGCCAGTTGATGCCTTGGTGGAGCTTCGGATACAACAGCTGGACGTGCTCTTATAGTCTTTAGCCCATTTTCTTGTCCTCCATCCCTCGAACCATTATGTTTTGCATGGCTCTAACTCCTCCTTTCTTTACTTCCCATCCCTTTACAATTTTTTTTCAGTGCCACTAATCAATAATCAGTCAACATTCCATCTATTCATATCACTTGGTAAATTAATAATTGAGCATGACCTTGTCTCTGTAGTTTAGGGGTAAGATATAATTAATTTAATTTCATTAGCATATGTGTAATCAACCAATTTTGTACCCATCATCCAAATAAGTCTATCACAATACACTTTTCATCAATTGGTCACTGTAAACCAGTGACCAATACTTTTTTTCTTTTGCTTCCTTAAACATTTTTTTTTTTACCTTCTTGCAGCCCAGGAAGTGGGGAAGCATTGGAATTTTGGCCATCACAAAGGCGGTAAAAAAGATTTGTAAGAAGAACCTTTCCGACCTATTTAAGAGAGCCCCAGTGACCTGCCCAGGGAACTTCACAATATACCCGAAAATATCCTTCTACTCAGTTCTTTATAATACTTACTCGAAGTACTTCCGTCCAGGAGGAGGAAAGGACTTCGATAAGGTGAGGTTCTCTAAAGCTACTTTTTTTTTTAGTTTTGCCTGGACAGGAAACTCATCAGTTCCTTTCCTAGTCAGCCGACTGCGTATCCAGTCAAAATTTGTGTTAGATAGGATAACCATACCCAGGCAAGTGGCTCCACCACCCCTCATCGATAAACATCAGGCTATATCTTTAAGTTTCGTACAATAGGAGCAGTTCCGTAACCCCAAAATTGCCAGTGATCGCTAGCTACTTTAACTAAAACTCTGTCAGGGCCTGTTGAAGCGATGAGGACTCGCACACTCTAAAATCTCTCACGTAATAAATTATGATGCACTGCACTGTGCCTATATTCTATAAGACATTGATCCCAAGTTTTTAGGCTAACATTTTTAACGTGAACTGGTGAGAAACACTCTACCATTCAGTTATTACAAGCTAAATACTCGCAACTAAGCTTACACCATTCTCGCATTTTTTTTCTACTCTCCTGCCGCATGTATAGCTTGAACCATTTTTCCAATAGATTCCACGAAGACTAATGTTTAATCTGGCAAGTACCGAACAGAATCTAGTCAGTAGAACTCGTGGTAAAGAGATATTTAAAAGGCCGAAACCCGCACGGTGCCGAAAGGAGCGGCTGAGCGGCCGAACTCACCCTCACCGAGACCTACCAACACAAAGGGGGAAACCAGAACTGTAGCTGTAGGACAGGGGAGAAAGAAACAGTGGAACACCTAATTGTAGAATGTAGCAACTACGAGAGGCAGAGAGGGGAGTTAGTAGCAGGAGTAGTGACGGTAATAGGCAGGGAGGAGTGGGCTAGGAGGCTAGAGGAGGACAACGGAGCAATCTGCACTGTGTTAGGGCTGTATGGAGACAAAAAGGAAACAGAAAGAAGAATTGTAAAGCTGGCAAAAGTGTTCCTGATGCAGTGCTGGAGAAAAAAGGGCACAAATGCTTGAATAAGTGCACAGTAAAAACAATGAAAACAAGTTATTTCAACGACAAACAGAAAATTATAATACAATACCGTATTACAGTGAGGAAAGATATGTAACACAATACTATTGAAAAGCAAAGTGTGTGAATAAGAACAGAGGACCGAGAGGAAGACTTAAGAAGCGATACAAAGCGTTACGGGTCAAAAAAAGAAGGTTTGTTTTGGTTTGGTTACGGACCATCTCAATAAATAATGCCAAGCAGTATTAATACATGTGAACAAGTATAGTCTGTGTTCATGATTTATAAATTGCTTTAGTGTATGAAGTGCCTAAAATTGAAAGTACAGAAGTTTTTTGTAAATAAATATACAACGAATATTTTTTCCCCAGGTCGTAGATTGTACAGCGATCCAACCAAAGGTCCATAATTTAATTTATCATAATACCGCATCTGTGTCAAAGATTATTAAACAAAAATGTTCTCAATATTCATAACTTTGTTATGAATTACAGTGGGATAAGCAAAAATTTATTTTTATAGTAGACCCAGTTTTCTGTACCATATTATGCTTTCCAGATAATCTGGCATCTTTTTTCGAGGTATGGAACTGCTCTGATTGACAGACTACACGTTAGTGAAATTTGTCGTGTCACATAAAATATCTGAATGGTAGTCACATCCGGGGGAGCAACAGGACTGCAACAGTTACCGTGGTATTACTCTGCTCAGTGTGCCGGGTAAGATGGTCGCTCATCTGCAGCTGATGTGAATTCAATTTCATCTGCTAAAGGTTCATAGACCTGAGCAATCCGGGTTCACGCCCGGCAAGTCAATAATTGACCGGATCCTAGCACTTTGCGTCCTAGTGGAACACCGACATGAGTTTCGACAGGGGCTTCTTGCTAACCATGACGATCTCAAGAAGGCATTTGACTCAGTGCATCGTGAGGCTCTCTGGGATTCCTGCAAGGATTAGTGACCTGAAGACTGGCCTTTATTCTGGGACTGAGAGTGTTGTTACGTGTGGGGGAGGCGTTTACGGCTTCTTTTCCTGTTAATTCGGGTGTGAGGCAGGGGTGCGTCCATGCTCCATCATTTTTCAACTCTTGCATGGTATTAGGCAAAGATGCCGATCAAAGTTCTTGCAGAGCATCTATTGTCAACATCAGGGTCACTGATCCTGTGTTTGCTGATGATGCTGAAGGTTCTGTTGATGGCTCTCGAAGTGGTGCATGAGGAGACGAAGCCCCTGGGCCAAAACCAAGGTCCAGTCGCTTGGAGGCATGCAGTTCAGTCTGTTCTACATGTGGTGAGAATGTCGCGGTAACCCGCGAACCAAACCCAGTGTTAGTGCCAGATTTTAGAAGAGCAAACTACGAGGGGCTTCGAAGACATCTTGAAGGGGTAAACTGGGATAATTTAGGGATTCATGAGGGCCAGAACTGCGGATTGGAGAGCCAGGAGAACCAGGTAGAAATATCTTACAATAATTTAGTTAGAGTAATAGTAGAGGGGCAAGGACAGCATATACCACAGCGAACACTTAGAAAAGAAAACAATGATCCTAAATGGATGACTCGTGGACTAAAACACGAGATTGGGTTAAAGAAGGGAATTTATCAGAAAATAAAGAATGGGGAACCACATCTCAGGGGCCGGTACGTCGAACTATCTAGATTAGTTAAGAAAAACACCAGGATAGCAAAAAAGAACTATGAAATCAAAGTAGCAAATGAGGCGAAAAGTAATCCTAAGGGCTTCTTTCAGATGTATAGAACAAAAACACGGGAGAAAATTGGACCACTGAAAACAAACACAGGGGAGCTAGTAGAAAATTACGAAAATGTGAGCACATTGTTGAACGACTACTTCCTTTCAGTATTCACACAGGAGGATCGAACGACTATACCGGAAAGAGTTCAGGTGTACGAGGGCGGGGATGGCGATAAATTGAGGGATATAATCATTACCAGGCAAGTAGTTCAGGATGAGATAGATAAGCTTAAGAAGAACAAGTCGCCAGGTCCTGACGGGATATTTCCGAGGGTATTAAAGGAGTTAGGTGATGTAATCAGTGACCCACTAACCGACATCTTTAAGATGTCGGTAAATACTAATTATGTGCCGAGCCTATGACAAGTAGCTAATGTGACGCCGATTTCTAAAAAGGGGGACAGGTCAGTTGCTTCAAACTATCGCTCAATTAGCTTAACATCGGTTATAGGCAAGATGCTGGAGTCCATAATAGCCAGGAACATTCGGGAGCATTTAGAGAAACATAGCTTAATTCACGACTCGCAGCATGGGTTCACAAAAGGTAGGTCATGCCTCACCAATCTCTTGTCCTTCTACAATAAAGTATTTGAGGCGGTTGACAGAGATGAAAATTATGATGTAATCTATCTTGATTTTAGTAAAGCGTTTGACAAAGTTCCTCACCAACGACTGTTGCTTAAATTACAGGCTCACGGAGTAGAGGGTAAAGTTTTGAACTGGGTCAAGGCGTGGCTTAGCAATAGGAAGCAAAGAGTGCAAATCAATGATAAAAGATCTGACTGGGGATGTGTTACGAGTGGGGTCCCACAAGGTTCGGTATTAGGTCCACTTTTGTTTATTATTTATATCAATGACTTAGATACAGGAATTAGTAGTGATGTTAGTAAATTTGCAGATGATACCAAGATCGGTAGAGTAATGGAGTCGGATCAGGACGCTAGTATTCTCCAAGGTGAACTCAACAGATTATATGACTGGGCGGATAAATGGCAGATGGAGTTCAATGTAGGGAAGTGCAGTATTCTGAGTGTAGGTAGGAACAACCCCTCACATAACTATTGTTTAAATGACACTCTCATAAGTAGGTCTGGGTGCGAGAGGGATTTAGGGGTCTTAGTGAGCTCTGATCTCCGTCCAAGGGCACAATGCGTTCAAGCTAGAACTCGAGCTAATCGGGTACTGGGATTTATTTCAAGGAGCGTAAGCAACAGAAGCCCCGAAGTCTTCCTCAAACTATATTTAGCATTAGTTAGACCTCATCTTGACTATGCGGTTCAGTTCTGGTCACCCTACTATAGAATGGATATCAAAATGTTAGAATCGGTGCAGAGGAGGATGACTAAGATGATTCAGGGGTTGAGAAACTTGCCATACGAGGAAAGACTCAAACAGTTAAACTTGCATTCTCTAGAAAGGCGAAGGGTGCGTGGAAACATGATCGAGGTTTATAAATGGATGAAGGGCTTTAATAAGGGAGACATTCATAAGGTTTTGTTGGTAAGAGAACCGGGTAGGACACGAAGTAACGGGTTTAAACTGGATAAATTCAGATTCAACAGGGACATAGGCAAAAATTGGTTTACTAACAGGGTGGTGGATGAGTGGAATAGGCTTAGCAGTCATGTGGTGAGTGCCAATACAATTGTCACATTCAAAAATAGACTAGATAAATTCATGGACAGCGATATTAGGTGGGGTTAGATACACGGGAGCTTAGGGTCAAAGGAGCTGCCTCGTACAGGCCTACCGGCCTCTTGCAGACTCCTGCGTTCTTATGTTCTTATGTAAAAGCTTCACGACGGTTTGGCTTTTCTTACGGTGTTATGAACTCGATCAAAACGAGAATAAGGCGTTGTCGATAAATATGCAGGCGGACAAAGATTCGAATAATTAAGTCGCTTGTGCTTCCTGTCATACTGTATGACTTTGAGGGATGAGAGGCGTGTCTATGCCTTTGGTACTAAGTGCCTTCGCAGTATCATGGGGTTTCGCTGGAATGACTGTGTCAAACCAGCGGCTACTCCGTGAAACTGAATCGGGTCCTGTTACCTGCTTAGTCCGCCAACTCCGGCGATATGGACGCGTGGTATGCCTCCCGGACATCGATCCTGCTCACAGGGTTGTTTCTGTTCGAAACAACCCTGGTGGAGGAGACCAAAGGGACGCCCACGTAATTCATGGCTGGGGCAAATCAGCCGATTCTGCCGGGAAGGACTAGGGATGGGTAGGGCATATGCGTGGGAACTTGCTCCCGAGGACCGCCAGAGAGTATGGGCGGTGAGTGAGTGAGGCGACGCGCCCCCGGGCGTGTGCTCCCCATCAGTTAGAATAGTAGTCACATCACATAACTAGGAAAAGAGAGACAACTGAAAGTTCATAGATGGTTACGAAAATTCTTGTTAAGGATAGGTTCCAAGGCAAGGAAATAAAAATGCAGGTTATTACTTTGTATGGTTGGAACACTCACCCATCTAATGCATTGGTTGCATGTATGCGTACTTCCAGCAAGTAGTTAAGATAAGTGTTAGCAGGCAGAGTCAGAAGAGTTTCACCAGAAGGGTGTTAGTGCAGACATTTTTCTATAGTCATTGGGGATTTCAGACAGAGAGGGCATAAAAGGTGGGATAGATTAAGTCGCATTGATGTTATATTTTCGATTAGATGCCAGAAGCCACTGAAAGAACTTTTACATTTCTTTTTAAATGAATACTTATTGGCCAGTCAAAGAGTATCATAAAAAAACTTTCGCCCCAAATGATTTTTTTTTTTTAAGTAAGGGCATGGCCACATGGAAATCCATATATTTTGTTTTTCTGTTCGCTCATTTCACATTTTGTCTCTTCAGATATTCACCTCCAAGAGCTTCGGCGCACACTTCTGGAACAAGTTTACCAAGAATATTTATGTGAAGGTAAACAACAACACCTTAATCGAAGTGCTAGCCAGAAAATTCTGTCCATTTACCTTTCGAATTGCCACAGCCCACTCAGATATTTACTGAGAATAGAGAATTGACTAAAATATTAGTATCTCATTAATGTATCAATAATGATGTATTTACCCTGGGTGAAACAAAATCACACACACACACACACACACACACAAAAGTTATGTAATGTATCACTGCTTGTTACATTTGGATAGGTTTGGGATTTATACTTCTCCATGGTTAGCCTCTATTAAAAACATATGTAATGAGTGTGGTACGTCATGGTTATGGTTGTCTCAAGATGTTCCCAATACAACATGGGTTAAAAAAGCTGTGGAATTGAGATTGAAAGATCAGTGGATTGCAACTTGGCACAGCAACATAGTAACATAGTAACAAAATCTCTATGTAGTAGCTACAAAATGTTTAAGGTGGATTATGGCATGGAGTGGTGTATTTCAAGGTTACAGAAGAGCAACCGAATAATGGTGACGAGATTAAGAACTTGTAACAACAGATTGCCTGTTAATGCTGGCAGGTATCAAGGTGTAAATAGAGAAGATCGGCGTTGTAATAAGTATGATGCTGGTGTTGTGGGAGATGAATTTCATGTCCTTTTTGAGTGCACTGATAGTGAATTTGTAAGGGTGCGTGATATGTACATACCAAGCTGTTATACACACAGGTCATTGTAATGGCCCGAAATGTACTACAATTGTAATGGTATTTTTCCCCATGTAAATAGAGTTAACCTGGGGTGTTTGCGCAACCAGTTATATATGTATGTGGGTTTCTCATGAGAGAGAGAGAGAGAGAGAGAGAGAGAGAGAGAGAGAGAGAGAGAGAGAGAGAGAGAGAAAGGAAAGAAGGAAGTACACAAGAGGAGGAAAAAAATGAAAAGTATGAGAGGGGAGAGAGAGAAAGAAGTATGAGAGAGAAGGGAGAGAGAGAGAGAGAGCGAGAGGGAAGAGATGGGTGTTGAAACAAAGAGGCTGTTGTGCTCCCATATCTCCCCTACAATCTGTAGTGTCAACAAAATTCAGAGGTGTCAGGGGTCAAAACAGGGTATTGTTGCCAAAAGTGGTCAATTTCCCTTCTTTTAATTATTGCGGGAGAACGGTAAATATTTATAATGGAAATAAAATACCAGAGACCTTATATTGATACTGGAGGCCTACCAAGGAAATCTCAGGTCTCAAGCAGGCCTAACCTGCGGTCAGTTTGTCACTCCGTGACGTCACACCAAGGCATTTTGGGGCCGAGACTAACGCCCCTTCCTCGCATTAGGTTGTGGGAGCGAGCTCATTCTCACGAGCGACATCGCCCCTTTCAGGTGAGGAAAGAACTGTTCACGGTGTTCAACTCACTTTGGCTATAATACTATAACTGAGACTGGATTCTCACGAGCGACATCGCCCCTTTCAGGTTCGCCAAAGGCAAGCCTGACAGATGGGAAGCTGGGCGTCGCCCAGACCAATTAAGGCCAACATGCAGCAGTAAACACTTTTGAAGCTGCGTTGTGGGGGATTGACTGTGGCAGGGTGTGTGAAGAGAGGAAGGAAGGAGAAGGCCAAAAGGGTGGTATGTGTGTCGTTCTCAGGGGTAACAATGGATAAGCGCAAACACACTAGTTTTAGTTAGGACTTAATTAAGGTGTGGAATGGTGGAGTCTGTGTTTCCCCGTGTGGGTGGAAACAGTATTATGTTGGTGCTGCTTATTGCCATGTGTGCATGCTAGGTTAAGGTGTTAATGTTAACCTGTGTTCATGGTATTTATAAGTGTAATCAGTGATGTAAGATACGTAAGCTAACCTCTAATAAGTGGACCCTGTCCTATGACCCTTAGTTCACCATCAGAATCCCTAAACAATAATTACCTCAAGTAACTTTCTTAAAGTCGTGGTACCTATATTACTTGGACAGGTGATGATCCTGTGTGCGATAATGGTGCCTTATAAGACTGGGTGAATAAACTACTAATTTTACTCTGTGGTTTAAATGATCAATAATTAATTCTACTTTGAGGTATAATGAACCTACATAATTAATTAAAAAGAGTGCCCATGAACGGCACGACAAAATGGTGGCAGCGGTGGGATGATTTACTTTGATGGTGTGAACAACAGGCTCGGGACGGGCTTCACTTGTTGAGAGTTGGTGTCAGGAGAAGTGAAATTAAATTGTCAACATGCCTGGAGACAAGGTAAAACTTGAGTCCTCAGGGGCAACAGGAGGACCCCAAGAGCCAGAAGTGAGGATGGTAGAGTTTGAGAACAAGTTGAAAGAGCTGGGGGATATTATTATTGCACAGGGGGAAATTCTCAGCCAACTAGATAATGAGACCCTTGTCAAGACAGAAGTAGGAACCTCACCTCCACCCAAAACTATTTCTACTAAGCCCAGGGACATACCCATCCTGCAGTTACATGAACTGGATGATTTAGAGGCTGCAGGGAAACTCAGTCTCTTCTTTGACCTTGTCGAACAATGTACCACCGAGGATGGGGATAGAATGAAGGTGGCTAAAACAAGAGTTAGTTCAGATCTTGCCATGCTCATTCATAATCAGCAGGGGAAAAATAGTTGCCAGTCTTGGGAGGATCTGAAACAGTTCCTACAAACCCAGTTTGCTGCTGAGGTGACTCTTGATAGGGCCTGGCAGCATTTTGAGAGCCATCAGTATGACTGGGCTCTCAACCCACAAGGGTTTATGAATACTCTAATGTACAAATATGCTGTTATTGAAAGTAAGTTCCCCAGTGACCCCCTCCCTAACAAAGAAAAGGCCATAAAAAGGAAATTGTGGAGTGGATTGCCAGCAGAGGCAAAGGGAAGGGTAGAAGGCTTTTTGGATGAGAGTTACCCCCTCAATAAGTTTGTTGACCAAGCACGAGAGACAGCTCATAATTGCAAAGCATGTCCCTACAATAGGTAGAGTTGAGAAGGAGCAACCTGCCTCAGAAACCACTAACCCGAAATCTGAGTCAAAGAGTGAGCTCCAGGAGCTTAAAAACCAACTTGATTCACTCTCAAAGAAGCTTGAGCGCCTCACCCCGGGAAGACAGCGGTATTGCTCCTACTGCCGCAGTAATTCCCACGACCAGCGTGAATGTACACGCAGCCCACCACCAGGTCATTGTTTTGATTGTCTACGAAAGTACTGTAGACGCGGGCATCCAAATTGTCCAGGGAAGAAGCCCCAATCTAACTCACACTGACTAGAATCCATAAGAAATACTTCCCCAATAATATCCATCGCAGTAAATGGGAGAATCGTGCTGGCTTTAGTTGACACAGGCAGTGGCCACACGCTGGTAAAGAAATCAGTAGTAGAGAGACAAGGTGGCGAGATCAGTACCAGGAAAGAAACACCAAACCTAGCTGGAGTGACTGGCACCCCTCTACGTATTGTGGGAATGGCCTGGCTCGAGATAGCGGTTGGAGAAGAAAAAAATTATAAACAGTGGTTCCCAGTAGTGCCAGACAGCTACTTAGATTCAGATGTTTTGTTGGGCTGTGACGTTTTAGGACAGGCCAGCCTCACCTGGCATCAGTCAAACCGCCTTATGCTGTGGGGAAATGCCACCTATCCTGTGTCCAGAGTAACAAAGAAACCAGGCAAGGTGGAAAGAGTACAGAGCCTTGTTTCAAGGGAAAATCAAAGGGTTAAAACACCTAACCAGCTCAGAGTGAGGGAAAGGCTTGTCATTCTTCCTTATCAGTCCCACTTGTACCCATTAGAGGTGAAGGCTGCAAAAGGGAAGACCATCATGGTTTACCCTCATCATGGTATTAGTAATCTGAATTACCCTTACATTAGCACAGTTAATGAGGAGAATAAGATAATATGCCTTATAGAGAATAAGGGTAGAAGTAACAGGGTACTCCAAGTTGGGACACTTTTGGGGACATATGAACAAGTAACCCCAGACAGCAGTAACGTGAAATCCACCACAGTCATCCACAACGATTTACTCCCACATTCAGATCAGCCGCGTAGGAGGGGGGACAGGCGTGACAAACTTAGGGCTTTGTTAGAAAAGCAAGATTGGAATCATTTATCAAAAGAGCAACAGCAACTTCTGGCAGAGGTGATCCAGGAACATCACCTAACATTCATATTGGACAAAAATGAGTTGGGATGCATTCAATCTCCCCCAGTTAACATTGGTATTAGTGATCCAACGCCTGTTAGGAAACCAGCCTACCGTTACCCGGAAAAGGCAAAAGAGATAATAGCAGATCTCCTGCAAGATATGGAAGCTAGGGACATTATAGAACCTTCAACGGCAGCTTGGCTAAGCCCTATTGTCCTTGTTACCAAGTCAGATGGCAATAAACGCATGTGTCTTGATTATAGAGAAGTGAACAGCCACCTCACCACTGACATTTATCCTCTCCCCAGACTGGAAGAGTTGGTGGAAACTGCATCAGGAAACAAGTACTGTGCCACATTAGACCTGAAAGATGCTTACTTCCAGGTGATGCTGTTATAGTAGGAAAAAAAAAAAAAAAATGTAACGGGCTTGTCGGGGGGCGTTTAAAGGGTGTTGATTAAGACTTCAGCTTCCTTAAGGCGAATTATATTCGTAGCCTTTATGTACAAGAAGCGACGGAGCGAGAGCGACTGTCGTTGTGTGTCAGTCGGACTCTCGTGAAGGAGTGGCGAGTTACAGGTTGGAAAATAATTGTTACAATTGGTCACGTATGTCAAGGTGACCTCCACGCACCATCGGAGTGCTAAGTATACAAAACTGAGACGGTAAACACTGACGGACGACATTCCTATAAGGTGGCGTGATCTATCTGTCGTGGGGTTTTTCCATTGACAATTGTATGCCTAATTCGTGGTGATATTAAATAATAATAATACATTGATATCCTACTATAACAATGCTGGACGAGGAGAGCAGAGACGTTACCACCTTCAGTGACGGTGTGTCTTTGTACAGGTTCAAAAGGTTGCCTTTCGGCTTAAATTGCAGTACAGCTATATTTTCCCGTCAGATGGCCACAATATTGTCTTAGTAAATGTGCCTTTGGTCAGAGGCAAGTGAAATTCTTAGGTCACATTGTGTCTGAAGAGGGATGTCAGCCTGATCCGTCAAATGTAGAGGCAATAAGAGACATGAAAGCCCCAACCAAGGTGAAAGAAGTCCGCCGTTTCCTTGGAATGTGTGGCTTCTATAGGAAACATATTCCCAGATTTGCCAAAATTGCAACTCCTCTCACCAACCTTACTAAAAATAATGTAGCATTTGTGTGGACAGAGAAGTGTCAGGAAGCTTTTAAGAAATTGAAACAGTGCCTTACACAAGCACCAATCCTAGTAAGAGCAGACATCTCTCAGCCATTCGTTGTAACAACTGATGCCAGTAAAACACATGTGGGTGGTGTACTAAGTGCAGCCTGACGGGACAAACAAGGCTATAGCGTACTTCTCCAAGAAGCTGAAGCCAACAGAGGTTAGGTATTCAGCTACAGATAAAGAGGCACTAGCAGTGGTCCTAACATGTAGGAACTTCCATCATTACCTATGGGGAGCAAAGTTTACCATCTTTACAGACCACCAGCCCCTCACTAGTATATTTAAGAAAAAGACAAGTCCCCCCGAATGAACCGTTGGATCCTGGAGATGAGGGAATATAACTATATAGTACACTATGTTCAGGGAAAGGATAATCATGTTGCTGATAGCCTTTCACGGCCAGTAAGGATGATACAGAGGCCTCAAGAACCAATATGGTTGGGTAAGAGCAAGGAGGAAATGAGGGCACTGCAGTTAGAGGAAGATAAATGGAAGGAAATGATTGAGTACCTTGAGGGTGGTAGAATTCCACGCATAAGGTTTCCTCGTTGCACCCTGAACCAGTTCTCTTTGTGGGATAATATCTTATACTATACAGTGACCAGGAAGGACGGCAGTGAACAATTTTGTCTTGTTGTCCCTGAGTCCTTAAAGCAGAGTGCACTCCATCATGCACATGTCCAGTCAGGTCACTTAGGTCAAAAGAAAACCCTCACCACTGCAGAGTCCATTTTTCTGGTGTAAAATGAAGACTGATGTATGTAATTATGTTAAAACCTGTTCCACTTGTCAACAACTGAAACATTCTGCAGGCTTACAGCAGCAGTGGCAAGAAATGCCAGGAGTAGATAAGCCTCTTGAAAGAGTCAGTATGGATGTAGTTGATATGGTAGCAGGTACACAAGGCTTTAGGTATGTACTGACTGTATTAGATCACTACAGTAGGTACACTAAATTGTTTCCCCTGAAGACTAAGGCCACAGAGGGAGTATGTGAAGCTTTCTCGAGTTATATTGCAGACTTTGGAGCTCCTAAGGCTGTCCTGGTGGATAATGGTGGAGAGTTCAGTTCGGCCTCCTTCCAAAACCTCTGCCGCACTATTACCCTGTGCCACACTACCCCATACCATCCACAAGGAAACAGCATCAGCGAGCGCTACCACCGAACGCTCAAGTCTGTGTTGGCCACCCTATGTCAAGGACACCCTCTTCGGTGGCCAAGGTTGCTCCCAGCATGCCAGAAGGTACTGAACATGGCAATGCACACCACTACGGGTGAGCAGCCATACTTTGCCTTCTTCTCGCGTCGTCCGCCACGCCAGGTGGGTGTTCGTCTCCCAGAAATTGAAGGTACAGAGGAGGCTATAGCAGAAGCTCACGCTATCCTCAGGGAGACACACCAGAAAATGGTAAGGAAGTTTCGGGCAGTAGCTAACCGTGGGCGCAGAAACCAAAAGGTCGGTGTGCGTTCTCTGGTGTGGGTGAAAAGTGAGGGTAGCCTACCTGGTACTTGTAAGAAACTTAATCTGAAATGGTTGGGCCCTTACAGAGTGGTTGAAGTGATCAGGGATGGTTCTGGTTATGTACTTGAGAATGTTTTTGATGGACGAATACTGCAAAGGGCTGCAGAGAAGGTGAAACCTTATTGTGGAAGTGAGGAGTGGATCACCGCTCCCAGAGAGATAATAATCCCTGAAGAAACTGATCCTGAACCTTTACCGCCCCGAGTGCGTCGACCACCAAGGCGATAAGTGGAGGAATGTTGTGTCCATAGTTCATAAGCTTGTATCTGTATTAGCTTCAGGATTTTTACAATGGTGCTACAATGTATGTTTTTTTTTAGGATTTTGGGTTGTACAAGGTGTTAGCCGGATATGTCGAGGGGGAGGGGTTGTTAATTGAGGGACACCTAGGCAGGATGGGTTAAGCTCCACCTCTCCCTTACCCTTCTGCTGGTATTACACATTCCAGCTTGGTGTGGCTGGTGTCTATTCTTGGGGGATGATTTGTAATTGGTTGGGAAGGGATGCAGTATAATGTGGATATTTAGCAGAGGGGGAACACCTCACTTGAGCTCAGGTTTTAAGTTGTGCCGGCGTGGATGCTAGTAGGCACGTATGACAGATCCCCGTGTGCAGGACCTGGTAGTATCTCTTCATGAGGCGTCAAGCAGGCTCTCGGTTATATACCTATGGGTGCATTTCCTGCTGCGGAAACGGATGAGTTCTGTGATTAGGAAGTATGTCTGGGGGTTGAACGATTCTGTTTCTTTTCTGGATTTTTTGGGGCGGATGTTGCATGCTAAACAGGACCCCTTGGTGCCGTTTCCTGTCGCTGAGAGAGGCGAGTTTGTCCCTGTTGAGGACGCTCATCCAACCTGTTACCCAAGAGGGATACTGGGACTGGCAGCTCAAGTCGAGGAGGGGAATAGTAAGGTCCGTAAGGGACGCTTTTAGCCGTGTCTAGGCACAGAAACTGTTCTCACGCAGTGGGCGGAGGCAGTATTTGGAGTACACCTTGAAGAAGCAGATGTTGTTAATGACTCCTGTTTGTGGAAGTTTCCACGTCTTTTGTGTTTACCTGCCTACCCTAGATGATATGAATATTGAATACTATGTTGTATTGCAGTTGTTGCTAGCCTTGTACTTCCATGGTAGGTGTGTCACCAATCTCCTGTACTTAGTATTATTCCTTATGGCTATGTTCTAGATTAACTTACGGGAAAAAATACCAAATCGAAGGGGAAGGTCGTGTAATGGCCCGAAATGTACTACAATTGTAATGGTATTTTTCCCCATGTAAATAGAGTTAACCTGGGATGTTTGCGCAACCAGTTATATATGTATGTGGGTTTCTCATGAGAGAGAGAGAGAGAGAGAGAGAGAGAGAGAGAGAGAGAGAGAGAGAGAAAGGAAAGAAGGAAGTACACAAGAGAAGGAGAAAAAAATGAAAAGTATGAGAGGAGAGAGAGAGAAAGAAGTTTGAGAGAGAAGGGAGAGAGAGAGAGAGCGAGAGGGAAGAGATGGGTGTTGAAACAAAGAGGCTGTTGTGCTCCCATATCTTCCCTACAATCTGTAGTGTCAACAAAATTCAGAGGTGTCAGGGGTCAAAACAGGGTATTGTTGCCAAAAGTGGTCAATCTGCCTTCTTTTAATTATTGCGGGAGAACGGTAAATATTTATAATGGAAATAAAATACCAGTGACCTTATATTGATATTGGAGGCCTACCAAGGAAATCTCAGGTCTCAAGCAGGCCTAACCTGCGGTCAGTTTGTCACTCCGTGACGTCACACCAAGGCATTTTGGGGCCGAGACTAACGCCCCTTCCTCGCACTAGGTTGTGGGAGCGAGCTCATTCTCACGAGCGACATCGCCCCTTTCAGGTGAGGAAAGAACTGTTCACGGTCTTCAACTCACTTTGGCTATAATACTATAACTGAGACTGGATTCTCACGAGCAACATCGCCCCTTTCAGGTGTGCCAAAGGCAAGCCTGACAGATGGGAAGCTGGGCGTCGTCCAGACCAAGGCCAACATGCAGCAGTAAACACTTTTGAAGCTGCGTTGTGGGGGATTGCCTGTGGCAGGGTGTGTGAAGAGAGGAAGGAAAGGAGAAGGCCAAAAGGGTGGTATGTGTGTTGTTCTCAGGGGTAACAATGGATAAGCGCAAACACTCACTAGTTTTAGTTAGGACTTAATTAAGGTGTGGAATGGTGGAGTCTGTGTTTCCCCGTGTGGGTGGAAACAGTATTATGTTGGTGCTACTTATTGCCATGTGTGCATGCTAGGTTAAGGTGTTAATGTTAACCTGTGTTCATGGTATTTACAAGTGTAATTAGTGATGTAAGATACGTAAGCTAACCTCTAATAAGTGGACCCTGTCCTATGTAACTTTCTTAAAGTCGTGGTACCTATAAAATTATTACTTGGACAGGTGATTATCCTGTGTGCGATAATGGTGCCTTATAAGACTGGGTGAATAAACTACTAATTTTACTCTGTGGCTTAAATGATCAATAATTAAATCTACTTTGAGGTATAATGAACCTACATAATTAATTAAAAAGAGTGCCCATGAACGGCACGACACCATCACATTTCAAATATATATCACTGACGCAAAACACCAATGTCAACGTTATGAAAAATTTAGCTCTATTCTTGAGGCCAGTGCTAATTATGTTTAGAGGAGTGCCAGGTGTTGGCAGTCACTATTCTCCTTCAATTATTTTTTATTTCTTAGTACCTGCTTTTGTGACTTTTGTTAATGTATTTAATTATTGTTGTGTATGTTTTGGTTAGTTATATAATCAGACATTTGATTGCATGGACAACATATTGTTTTTTTTTTTTCCTTTTGGAGGAGCTGTGCTCCATACTTTTTTTTTATAAAGTCTGAGCTTAATCAATAAATTCAATTCACACACACACACACACACACACACACACACACACACACACACACACACACCTCTTTGTGACGCAACTGGTAGAGCGCTGCGCAGCCAGGCTTCACGGGCTGACAGGACGGCGGTTTGATCCCGCTCAGGCCGGATTCTTTCAGTTGACTAGGAGAGGTTACTGTCCCCCCTTGAGTAAGGGGGATGGGGTGTGTGGTGTGTGAGGTCCTGGCAGTATCCAGCGATCGACTAAATGAGCACTTGTTCTGTTGGGAGGGTACCTGCTGGCGATTACGAGTCCAACTCGCGATCAGGCCGTGGTGAATTACAGTCTCTCTCTCTCTCTCTCTCTCTCTCTCTCTCTCTCTCTCCTTCCTTCTACAGCTTGGCAGATATGCAATGAGGCTACAGCCTTATGATTTATTTATGTACAGTGTATGCCTAATGAAATTATACACATTACTAAACTGTTGAATTAGCTTAGGATCTAATAAAAAAAAACTAATCCAAAAGGTGTATTATTTGTAACTTCATCTTTTGGGAGACTGGAAAAGCAGTGTGGTCCCTTTGGGATGCAGGGATCTGCATCCACGAACAGTGCAACACGAAGGCATACTATACAAGAGTTTCCCCATGCCAGAAAACGGACCGCTCAGATAGACCTCTTCTAGCTGGTGTCCAGCAGGTCAAGACTGAAGGGAACTCCCCGCAGCAGCAGCAATCATACCTCTTCCTCGTCTAGATTGTGACGACACGGTCTGCCTGCGCAGTTCACAGCAATTTTAGTCCAACGCCCCCCACGCGGGAATACCTGGCTTGCCTCCCTTTACCTTTACCTTCTATCTATCTGTGAATGTGTGTGTGTCTTTCGACTTCCCTTGCTTTATGTAGATCCTTGTCTGTTTGCATTACTGCTTGTTTGGCCGAAGCCGGGTTTGGGGGCCTGGGTTTGCACCCTTGAGTTACCCGCCATTACAGGGGCCGGTGTGTGTGTGTGTGTGTGTGTGTGTGTGTGTGTGTGTGTGTGTGTGTGTGTGTGTGTGTGTGCAATAGAACGATTGAATGAAAAATAATAATTGTAACGAGGTTCTATAAACATATATACATACTTATTCGATTCGAACACCGATTCGAACCATTGGACACTCTGTGGCTCGCTGGAGGTTGCCACTACCAATCAAGAGTGACGGGATATATTACATTAACTCATAATAGCCATCTCCGTTGCATATGCATCTTCCGTTTCCTTCACATGCTGTCCTTGAAAAGCTAACTAGCATGCACTGAAAGACTCGAACACAAACTATTGCTCTGAGACGGGTAAACATTCCTTGGTAATATGCATGTATGAAGGAAGAAAATGGAATACATGGCACCTTCCTGGGCAATCACGTGACTTCCTTCCGTTTCCTCCGTGCCCGCAGGCCCCGCAGAAGCTGAGCGGCGTGTGGGAGGGGAGTGTTGTTGCTGAGTGGTGACTGGGATTTCCGCGTGTTGTCGTGTTCGGGTGTCCTGCGGCGGCGAGGAGTCCACGTGAGGGGCGGAGGTTGAGCCAGTAGTAACAAATGTACGGAAGTGGGGGTTGCCTCAGCGGGGGGGACTGGAAGTGGGGGTTGGGGGGGTCAGCGGGGGGGGTTACGGAAGAGGGGGTATCTGGACCCCCCTCCCTAACCCCCATACCCATCTCTTTTACCCCTCACCCCCCCTCACCCCCTCTCGGACTAGCGTACGGAAGCGAGAAGGTGACGGGAGTAGGGGTGCCCAGCAGGGAGGGAGGGGGGGGGGGTGACGGGAGAAGGGATACTTGAAGGGTTAAGATAAGATCTTTCTTTGACCCTCGAATGACCACGAGATTATAATCACGGAAAAGGTTAAGGAGATTAGGTTAATGACCAGGTTGAAATATGAATTTACTCTAATGCAAGTCCGAAAATAAAATAAAAAATCGCCATTGAACGTAAGACTCGATAAATTATTTAAGTTTTTGCTGGATGTATTGTATCATTATCTTCTTATTTCTCATTTCTCAACTTGTTTCTTCTTATTTCTTTCCTCAACTTATATATATATTTTTTTACTCCGGTTATTTGGTGCCATCTAACCCTAAACACTGCAGCACCAAGTCTTTTTTTTTCTGATTTTGCATTAATTAATGTCTTATATCTCATTTCTTAACTTCTTTCTTCTTATTTCTTTTCTCAACTTGCATTTCTTTATATTTTCTGCATGCTCTTCGATGTCATATGACCTTAGGCGTTGCCGCATCGAATTTACCTTTTTCCGTGAAAAAGGGATCATGTGTGTGTGTGTGTGTGTGTGTGTTCCATTCCCCTCCGATTCTTGAGAAATCTGCGGCTAGCTAGAAATTTTGTGGGCCATCTTTTTTAGCCGATTATATGCTCCGAAGCGGAATTTAGTGAGGATTCTTATGGTATCTTCAAATTCCTCATACGTCTATTAGTTCCCGAGTTACACCGAGAAAACTGATTTTTTTTTTCTCTCGTCAGAGTAGCCTAACAAATAAAAAACACTCATTAATTAATGTCTTATATCTCATTTCTTAACTTATTTCTTCTTATTTCTTTTCTCAACTTGCATTTCTTTATATTTTCTGCCTGCTCTTCGGTGTCATATGACCTTAGACGTTGCCGCATCGAGTTTACCTTTTTCCGTGAAAAAGGGATCATGTGTGTGTGTGTGTGTGTGTGTGTGTGTGTGTGTTCCATTCCCCTCCGATTCTTGAGAAATCTGCGGCTAGCTCGAAATTTTGTGGGCCATCTTTTTTAGCCGATTATATGCTCCGAAGCGGAATTTAGTGAGGATTCTTATGGTATCTTCAAATTCCTCATACGTCTATTAGTTCCCGAGTTACACCGAGAAAACTGAATTTTTTTTCTCTCGTCAGAGTAGCCTAACAAATAAAAAACACTCATTAATTAATGTCTTATATCTCATTTCTTAACTTATTTCTTCTTATTTCTTTTCTCAACTTGCATTTCTTTATATTTTCTGCCTGCTCTTCGGTGTCATATGACCTTAGACGTTGCCGCATCGAGTTTACCTTTTTCCGTGAAAAAGGGATCATGTGTGTGTGTGTGTGTGTGTGTGTGTTCCATTCCCCTCTGATTCTTGAGAAATTTGCGGCTAGCTCGAAATTTTGTGGGCCAACTTTTTTAGCCGAATATATGTTCCGAAGCGGAATTTAGTGAGGATTCTTATGGTATCTTCAAATTCCTCATACGTCTATTAGTTCCCGAGTTACACCGAGAAAACTGAATGTTATTCTCTCGTCAGAGTATCCTAACAAATAAAAATCACTCAAAGCTCCTCATCTACGTTCCTTAGAAAGATTGCCATATGTTACTATTAAGAAACTTATCCCAACAACTGCAAATTTGACGCACTTTCATCGAAAACTTAATTTTTAATAATTTTTTATTTACTTTTATGACGCGTTTCGCGTTATCGTCCGCCAGAACCTTTTACCCTTGATGACATGCAATGGGTCATCGTGCGCGAGAGGGTTAAATAAGTCAGATTTATCTCAAATTCACTGTCTGGGCAGACAAATATTCGGAAAAGAGAAGGCAAACCAGTTTGTAGATATATATAAATATGCCGTATATTCACGTCCTTATGGATATCTTCTTGTTGATTAGGGTATAAATACTCCTGAATCCCTACAGTTTCGCTCAAACATTGTTGGAGAGCCTCCCAGATGAACGCGTATTCCAATGGTGAACTCCAGGAAAAAGGAACTCTTACACGTTCTATACTCCCAACATAACGAACCCTATGGTTTAAGCTCTCAGCTACTTCTGATCTTACTCTCTTAAGCCTTTGCAGTTACTTTCTTAAACCATCGAAGTCCGCCTTCCTGAAGTCAGGTATTAAGTGTTGTTTCTGCTGACTCTATCCTCCCATTTAATATTAAATTTAATTTCCTTATGATCACTGTTACCTAATGAACCCCCAACCTCAATGTTGCTTATTATGTCCTCTTTATTAGTTAACAACAAATCCAAAATATTTTCTTCCCTCGTTCGCACTGTTTTGTATATAGAACGAACTTACATTAGCTGAACTCACACTGTTTTGATTATAGAACGAACTTACATTAGCTGAACTCACACTGTTTTGAATATAGAACGAACTTACATTAGCTGATCTCACACTGTTTTGAATATAGAACGAACTTACATTAGCTGAACCCACTCATGGAAGAAGCTAAAATTTTCTAAAGGCTACAATAAAATCAATATGACCGATGAAGATACGGCACGTCACAATGAACAAACTCACTGTCTTCTCTGTAAATACGGGTTTTAAAAGGTAAAGGAGTAAAACATCATGACCATGAAAAATCAGGAAACAATTACATTGAAGCTTATTGTAATAGATGCAACCTTCAAATGAAAAAATCACAAATTGCAGCGCACTCTCATTGCACATTATGCGGATTACGACATGACGTTAATCCCGCGTGAATTAACGCTACCTGGCTTTGAAAATCAAACTAAGACCAAAACATTCAGTTCAGAAATACCATGAAGTCATCATAAATGACTTGAGATTTATTGACACGTATGTCTTTATGTCTGGTTCACTCGCGGCTTTAGCGAACCAATTCATCAGCACTGGGAACGAGCCCATGTGCACACAACAGATGTTGAAAGATGTGCCAGCACCTGCGTTACCATTATTGATCAAGGAAAGCAGGTTTTTTGTTATGACTATATGGACTCGATGGAACGACTTTCTGAGACACGTCTTCCATCCCGCGAAGATTTTTTTTCAATTCGCTTCAAGAAGCAGAACTTTCCGAAAGTGATTATAAACATGCTCAGAATGTTTGGTAAGTAGCTGGATGTCAGAGCCTGATGGACTATTTGTTGCTTTATGTAAAAGTGGATGTTGGCCTTCTATGTGATGTCTTCCTAGAGTGGAGAGGTATTTTGAAAACCCAGTGGAGGTTGGATATTGTAAATTATGTTAGCCTGCCAGGATTTGCCTATGACTCTTTTTTGTTAAAAACACAGAAGGAATTAGAGATGCTTAGTAGCCCACATATATCATTGCATTCAAACAAATGTGCGTGGGGGCTACACAAGTGTTGTGCGTCGTTTTGTACGCACCAATAACATCTACACGAACCCTCAGTTTAATCCAAAACATGATAGAAACACTTTCCTTTCATATCTTGACTTCAACAGTCTTTATCCCACTGTAATGCAAGAGAAGTTACCATGTGGAGATATGAGAAAACTAGATGAGACAGAAATGCACTGGTTTTTGAGAGCTTGGGGGGTTAGGTCAATCAAGCAACCGATGGCGATTTTGGATACCTCATTCTGTGCAATACTGAGGCTGTCTCACGTGAAGTCATTGAGAAAACGGATGACCTCCACTGACCATCAGAAGACACAATATCATCAATAGAGATATATCGTCAGCCGCACACGAATGGTATGAAGAAGAAAACCGTCCAGTACCGTGTAAGAACATAAAACAGATTGGAACACATGTTGCTCAGGAGAAAATGCTGTTTGCTCTGTCCCTCCTTTAACTGCTATTCAACTAGGCCGGGTTGTTAAAAGTGCATGCTATTTATATGTTTCAGCAAAGCACTTTCTTGCGGACTTCATTCAGGATAACATAGAAGCCCGCAAAAGTGCTACTTGCCCTATCAAGAAAACTGCAATCAAATGTATTTCAAACAGCATTTTTGGTCGATACCTGATGAACGCGGCCAAATATAGTGAAGACATAGATATTGTCACCAACCGCGAAAATTTTTGAAGCTGGCCCGAAGTCCTTACTTTAAACGCGTTGTACCCCTCAATGATGGTCATGTAGTTGTAGTTCGCCATAAGAAATATTCACAGGCGAATCATCCAAACTACATTGGCTACTACGTCCTAGAGCTGTCCAAGCTGCGACTATATGATTTCTTTTACAGTATCATGAAGGCTCATTACGGGTATCGGGCGAAACTAGTGTATTGTGACACTGATTCCTTAATAACAGAAACTGAAACTCCTGATCTATTAACAGAGTACTCGCAGGAACCCTTTAAAAGCTATATAGACACAAGTAACTTTAGCTCCTCACATTCCTTGTACAACACAGACAACAAAGGCAAGCTCGGATTTCTCAAGTCTGAAGTGAGGGAAAGAACCATCTCAGAATTTGTAGGTGTAAGAACAAAGTGCTACTCCATCCCCTTGGCAGACAGTGACTGGTTGAGTTCAGCTAAGAGCGTTCCAAAGCTCATAAAGAAAAAAAATTGCTCATCAGCGATACAAAGACGTCCTATTCCAGAAGCAAACATTTACCTTTGGCTATCAGGGATTCACAGTGCGTAATGGACGAATGAGTACAGTAAAATATCCCAAGAGATGGATATCTGTATTTAATGAAAAAAGACACTGCTTTAGCACCTTGAGTCACGATCTTACGGTCATCCGATAATTCTACAGGGGTAGAGGAGGAGGAGGAAGAAGGAAGCTGTAATCATAATTTGACCAAATTCAATAAACATTGAGTTTGTTTGACTTGTTTATATGTCCTTTATCAAAAATGAATGAAAAAACAATAATTGTCTTAAAATTTATTCGATTTGTGGAAACATGTAGACAAAACGCGTCTATGTTTCGATCTGGCTCATATAAAAAATAAAAAAGACTCATGAAATGTGCGCGGCGGCGGCAGCAGGTCCTGCAGCGACATCATGCGACGACAGGATGCGACAGGATTGCGTGGGCTCGGGGCGGGGCAGGGCAGGGCGGTGGGGGTGAAAAGGTAAAAGAGATGGGTGTGGGGGAGGGGGGTTAGAGGGGGTCCAGATACCCCTCTTCCGTAACCCCCTGCTGACCCCCCCCCACCCCAATTCCCACTGAGTTAACCCCGCTGAGGCAACCCCCACTTCCGTACATTTGTTACTACTTGAGCCAGGCCAGGATGGAGGAGCGAAACATGAGGTGAGCGACTGATTGCTTGATTTATTGGGGTATGTAATTATGGAGCCGCAAGGTGACTGACTGACTGTGGTGGTCAAGGTGCTGGCGATAATTTTTCCTTTCTCCTCTTTCTCCTCCTAATGCTCCTTCCCTCCCTTCTTTTCCTTTTGCTCTTACTTCTCGTCCTCGTTCTCTTCATATTCATCCGTCTTCATATCCCCCTCCTCCTCATTCCTGCTCCAACCTTGGTTGAGTACGGACCTCCGCTCGCTCCTCCTGCATACTACCACCTTCTATCGAGGCATTGCCTGCCTCGATGGGTAACTCCAAGTCCGGGGCTTCTACACTCGAGAATGACCTCGCCATGTCTAACGAGGACGACTCACCCGCAGTGAACCACTGGCCCTCGCTGCCGAACCTTGTCTCCCACCTGTCGTCGCCCACTCCCAGCCATGGTAAACCGATCACCACCAAACGGCCAGCAGACGACTCACACGACGCAGCCACTGAGGACTGCCTCCGCCCTCTGGCCAAGACTGCAAAAAGTGCCCCCACGGGTGGTGACACGACTCCTCCTCTGCCTCCTCTGCCTCTTCCTGTTGCCTCGACCCCTGCCGCCTCCCGAACATCCGCCAACCTCCCAGCTTTCGCCCCACGAGACACGTATGTCAAGCTATCCTTCCCTGGCAACCCGTCCACCGACACGAAGCTCCGATGGTTGTCGGAGGTTACTAAAGCCTTCCACCTCCAGCGCGGTATGGCCGAGGTCAAGATGGCTGCCGTCACCTCCAGGTTTGTTTACATCTCCCGTCACCGAACTGACATCATCTCCCGCGTTCAGGCTGGGAAGTTCCTGTCGCTGCCTCTCACCCCCATGGACTCACCTGACAGGCCTCGCAAGTTCCCCAGCTACATCCTTACCCGTTACCCTGTTGACGTGGACCCGCGTCTTGCTGAGGGTCACCAAGGCGTTTACTCGGCAAGACGCTTCATCCAAAACGGCTCCCCCATTAACAGGATGGTTGTCGTGTGGAGCCTTTCTGACCCGCCTCCACCCACTATGGCCCTCGATTTCCTTCCATGCCTGCCCCCCTGTGAGGTGCGTAAGCCCCAAAATGATCAGCCTTGGTGTTTCAGGTGCTGGGGCGTTGGCCATATCTCCAGGTACTGCTCTGCCTCACCGAAGTGTGCCTGGTGTGCTGCTGCTCACGACACGAGGACATGCCCGGTCAAGAACGAGAGTTCCCGCCCAGCTGCTTCCACCTCCTCCGACCTTCAACCACCAAAGGATGTGTCCCTCTGGAAGTGCCCACGGTGCCTTCAGCCGGGGGTTAACGTGTGGCACGGCTGTGCTCGGTGCCAGGCCCCGCTTCGTACCTCCTCGACAGCGTCACCACCACCACCTCTGCCACCGCTATCTAATAAGACTGCTAACCCCACTGACTCTGCCTCTCCACAGGATGTGGCACTTCGCAAGGCCATTTCTTCCCTCCAGGCTCGTGTCACTACTATGGAGGACCGTTTCTCCGCCCTCGACGCCAGGATCAACGAGCTGGTTGCCGCCCATGCAGCTACTGCCTCCAAGCTCAACACCATGGTCGAAGCTCAGGAGGCCGTCGTCACCGCAGTCTCCTCCCTCACAGAGAAAATGGATACCATCTGTGCTCGACTTGAGAAGCTCTACCAGACACCTCCTGCTTCTGCCATGTCTCCCTCAGGTTGCTCGTCTACCTCCACTCCTCACCGGTCTCACTTCTCAAAGGGTAAGATTCGACGCTAATTTCCAACTTGATATCATATCTTGGAATGTTTGTGGCAACACCAACCACGCCAAGCTTGCCCAGCTCAAGGCCTATGTGTATCAACACCATCCAAACGTCATTTTGCTACAGGAGGCATTTCCAGGTCGGCCGCTCCCCGCTGGGCAAGCTCCTCCTCTCACAGGGTACGTTCCGTACGTCCACATGGTAAGGAATGGCCTCCTGACGTACATTCATTGTTCTTTGCCTCACCGCCCTCTCCGCACATCTACAGATCCTGACACGACCTTTCAGCTCTTTGAAATCACGCTTGGGGGTGGCGTCTTTCAGATATGCAATGTGTACTCTGCCCCTGCTCGCCTCAACCTTGCAGCTCTTCCACCTCCTACGGTGCGCGGTATGATATATCTCAGGGACTTCAACGCGAGGCATCCCGACTTAGGTGATCGATCTGGGTGCACAAACTACCCTGGACTACGACTTCTGTCTAACATCCGAAGGCATCATCTGACGCGCTGGGACACTGGGGGCGCCACTCACTCCCGGGGTGGTACGCTGGATCACGTCCTCATCTCTGGCCTGGTAACATCTCAGGTCCAATGTTCCTCTGTGCCGGCTTTATTTTCTGACCACGTTGCCCTTCGGTTTTGTTATTCTCTGCCTTCTCTGTCAACCAATTCTGCCTCTCGACTACGAATCAATGTGCCCCCTAAGTATTGCTCGACATTTATCGCCTATATGTAATGCCCCGACGAGCTTCTTTTCCATCCTTCCTATTTCTCAACACGTCCTCTGCGTTTATCGAAATAACACGAGAAATTAATCAAGAGTGAGGGTATTCCCCGGCTGCCAGGGATTGAACCCGCTACCAGCGTGACGGGAGAGCCACTCCTTACCGAGTCGGCCAAAGAGGTACCCCACTGGCTAAGTGGGTTATGGGAGGCTTGTTCATCAGGCCGTCGCCGCACTACATATATAACCCACATGTTACCTACCTTTAACGTTACTTCACCTGATCAGTTATATTCCGCTCTTGTCTCTGCCACCCATGACTTTCACAGGTTGTATATCTCACGGCCACACCTCCAGCGTCGCCCTGCTGCTCACCCCTGGACATTAGACTTGCGCATTCAAGAGGCAAGGGAAGAAGCTGAGCGTGCTGGTCTTCTGTTTCAAGCAAACCCTACTCCTGAGCTGCTCCGTCGATACCAAGAGTCAAGGGACACTCTTGTGGCATTACAAGAGTGCGTCATTACAGAGTCCTGGCGGAAGTTCACAGACAGCATTAACCAGCAGACGAGTGTGGCCTCCATGTGGCGCCTCATCCGTCGGGTGGTTAAGAAGACTCCCTCAACTGCCCTTCACCATACTCCCGCCGCCTACGCGCAGCAACTAGTCGACACATGGTCGGAACAGTCTAACCCTGCCAACCTTCCCGCCCACATACAAGACGCCCTCTCCTCCCGTGCTACTGTCCGACGGCTCCGTCTCATGTCAGGCTTATTGCACCCGGATGACGACGAGTCCGTGCCGATCACCGCCGGTGAGCTGCGCCGTGCTCTCTCTAGAGGTATAGCTTCGTCTCCTGGTGATGATGGTATCACTTACACAGTACTACGCCTGCTGCAACAAGTTCCCGGGAACCCTCTGCTTCTACTCTACAATCTTTGCCTTCGCGACGGTTGTGTACCACAAGCCTGGACCAGCAACACCATCATACCCATCCCCAAGCCAGGTACAGCAAAGTTCAGACCTATTTCCCTTACTTCTTGTTTCTGCAAAGTTATGGAACGAATCTTACTTAACCGTCTTATGTACCGCCTCCAGGACCGCCTGTTTGGCTTCCTTCCTCAGCGCAGCACACACCACTGCCTCGTCGACCTATACTCTCGTCTCTCCCGGGACAGCGTGGTGGCTTTCGTCGACCTGAAGAGTGCCTTTGATGTCGCTAACAGGGACATCATTTTGGACCAGCTCGTTGACTTTGGTATTAAGGGTAATCTCTTACGGTGGATCAGGGGCTACCTCAGTAACAGGACCTCCCGAGTGTTCTTCAGTGGTGCATACAGTCACTCGAGAAGTTTTCTCCTTGGTACGCCTCAAGGGGGTGTTCTAAGTCCAGAGAGACGGCTTCAACCACTCCAGTGGCTCACAAACAACTCTTCGGGCATCTCCATTCCTGTGGCCAGGACCATATATATTACTTTTATTCGCTCTGTCGTTGATTACCTCTCCCCTGCCTTGGAACGACTTTAGAGCCCTTGGAGAAATTTCAGAACAGAGCGCTGAGATTTATTCTTGGGTGTCCCATGTCTACAAGGATTGCAAACTTGCAATACGAGTTAAGTCTTCCACCCTTGGTCGAGAGAATTTATTCCAATGTTACTCGCCTCACTGTTAAGTGCCTCCATCTAACACATCTCTCGCCCCATACTCGCTGCTGATCAGTATGTCGCTTGGACCCGCTCGACCTGTTCCTCCTATCTTGCCCGCAGGTCGTACCCTTATTCGAGCTGTCTCTTCCTTGATTCGCAGTCTTGATTTGGATGTCCGTGCTGCTGACGTGCCCCCTGGCCCGCCCCCGTGGATGTTGCCAACGCCAGAGGTCAGCTTAACTCCTAAATCCAAGTCGGACCCGCCTCCCCTACAGCTGCAGTTGGCCCTGGAACACGTAGCGACAGTGACGTCCTTCATCGCAGCTCCACACCATCTCTACACTGACGGGTCACTGCAATCGGACAGTGCAGCTGGTTGTGCGGTTTTCTCACCTGACTTGGAGCCGCCTCCTGGGGGTTGGGTTGGCCGTCGCCTCCATGACTACTCCAGCCCCACATTATGTGAGCTGTATGCCATACTAGATGCTATCAGTCTCGTTTGTCAAAGGGGAGTAAATGCTGCTATTATTTGTGATTCAAAGCCTGCCCTTCAGTCTCTGTCTGCTGTCCATCCCACCCACCCTCAAGTCGTTCAACAGATCCTGTCCTTTTTATCTTTAATGAATGCTCGTAAGTTGCACGTCAAATTTTTATGGGTGCCATCTCATGTGGGTTTATGCCATAATGCCACAGCTGACCGCCTTGCCAAGGAAGCCTGCTGCCTACCTCCACGTGGTGATGCCCGTCCTCTCCCCCTGCCCTGCTACCTCTCCAGAGTCCGCTCCGCCGCCTTTCTTCCTGCACGGCGTCGTAGGGATACAGAGAGGCCTCACAGCATAACCATCAACCACTATGAGGCCGTCTGCCGCCTCAAGTACTCGTACCGTCGCCGGGGCCTCATGGTTCGGAGACACAATGTTGTTTCCGTACGTCTGCGGTTAGGCTACCGTCCACCGTGGCAGGTCGCCGGAGTGGAGGGGGAGCCTGTGTTCACCGAATGTCGCCTGTGCCGCTCACCGCTGTCAAACACCATCGAACACTACTGCCTGGCCTGCCCCACTGTTCGTGGATTGCTACCCCAAGGACAGCCGCTGGATGCTGTCTGCCGCCACCTCCTTGACCACGACTCTCTTGATGTAATCCTGGTGCGCCACCCTCGATTTGGGGGGTTTTCATAGTTGTGTGTGTGTGTGTGTGTGTGTGTGTGTGTGTGTGTGTGTGTGTGTGTCCATTGGTTTAGCTAAAATCTGCCCTTGATCACAATTGTATTTAACTGATCCTGTACATAATGTCTGAGGCTATTGCCTAATAAATTTATCAAACAACAACAACAACCCTGTTATATGCTTTTTTCGAGATCAATGAAGACAATACTGAGATTCTTCTATCCTTCTCTATACTTCTCCATCATTTGCCTAATGAAGATTGCGTCGGTGGTACCTCTACTTGGCCTGAAACCAAGGTGTGTTTCGTGGGGCGTTATGATGCATTTTAGTCGGGCGTCAACTGCTGGTTACAGCTGAGTGGTTAGCGTTCCGGTGTCGTGTTCCTGGCTCTCCCCTATTCCTGGCAATCCTCCCGCGAACTGCGCATGCTCAGAAGCGAATGTAAACAAACAAAGACATGTTTATAAATAGAGTTGTTCTCACGCATCCCTCGACAGCATAGCTTTGCTTACTTCGCTCCCCTCCCCCCCCCCCCCCACACACACACACACTCACACACCTCATGAGAAAAAGTTGGAAAGTTTCGTTTAGTCGGCGCAACATCTGTGGTCATATGCCGGAGAGACAGGAGGGGGAAGGAATTATAGGAGAAGAGAACAGATGTTGGGTAGGCGGTGGCCGAACTGGTAGCGTACTGGGCCCACATTCACCGCGTGATGGACGACGCGGGTTCGAATCCCCACGCTACCACTCGGATTTTTCAGTCACCGCCGAGTGGCTTAAAACTACCCACATGCTGTCCTGAAGACCACCCATCAACCCGGACTTTAGAGGAAGCCGTCCAAGCGAATCAAGAACGAGTTCCGGGGGGGCAGCATGAGCCAATGCAAGATGGCGCCACTATAAACACTCGCCTGCGCCAGAACGGGCTGGGCCGACCATCAGGCCCCACCTGGAAGAAGCCTTGGGCCGACCATCAGGCCCCACCAGGAAGATGCCTACCGGCGCAACAGGCAACGACATAAAAAAAATAAAAAATAAAAGATCCCAGGAGACGGGACACAACCCCCGATTAATACCTGGTACCCATTCACTGCTGGGTGGGCAGGGGCGTAGGGTATCGGAAAAGCCGCTCAATTTTTTCCAATCCGCCCAGGAATCGAACCCGGGCTCTCTCGGTTGTGAGCCGAGTGTGATAACCACTGCACCACGAAACCCCCGACACCTCATGAGACATGATGCCCTCTAGCCCCCCCCAAAATATGCCAGAATTACAGGCCTGTATATGCACATCGACAGTTTTGTTTTTTAAAATAGCAAGATGCTATTTCCCGAAAATTTACTCATGAACCACTGCATGAAGGCTATTCATTGGCCCTTCCCTTCCCTTGTTACACAACAGAGCGTTGTTCTGGATTGATTAATGTTTTTCCTTTGAAAGAATAAAACAATATTCCCTCCCGTGCTGGAAAACACTGGGGGGACAGTCATGTACACGCGACCAGTTGCGTACGCGGATCCGTGTTCATAGCGATCCGCCTTTTATTTGAAAACAAGGTGAGGGGGGACAATCAGGAACAGTGGACAGCCAGGAACACGACACCGTCCCCGCATTCGGCGCGTTGTCCATGATGTGGGTTCGAATCCGCCGCTAACCACCTGGGATTTTTCATTCACCGCCGAGTGGCCTAAGACTACCCATGCACATACTGTCCTGAAGACTACCTATCAACCCGGACTCTAGAAGAAGCTGTACAGCGCAAGTGAAATCAAGAATGACCACCGGGGGGCAGCATAAGCCAACAATGACTCCACTATAAACAACTGCCTTTTTTTTTTTGCAACAAAGGAGACAGCTCAAGGGCACAAAAAAAGTAAACAATAATAAAAAAGAAAGCCCGCTACTCATTGCTCACAAAAAGAATCTAGAGGTGGCCGAAAGAGAGGTCAATTTCGGGAGGAGAGGTGTCCAGATACCCTTCTCTTGAAAGAGTTCAAGTCGCAGACAGGAGGAAATACAGAAGAAGGAAGATTGTTCCAGAGTTTACCAGCGTAAGGGATGAAAAAGTGAAGATGCTGGTTAACTCTTGCATAAGGGGTTTGGACAGTAAAGGGATGAGCATGAGTAGAAAGTTGCGAGCAGCGGGCCCGCGGGAGGGGGCGAGGCATGCAGTTAGCAAGTTCAGAAGAGCAGTCAGCATGAAAATAGCGATAGAAGAAAGAAAGAGAGGCAACATGGCGGCGGAAATTAAGAGGTAGAAGACTATCAGTAAGAGGAGGAGAGCTGATGAGACTAAGAGCCTTAGACTCCACTCTGTCCAAGAGAGCTGTGTGAGTGGAGCCCCCCCACGTGAGATGCATACTCCATACGAGGGCGGACAATGCCCCTGTATATGGATAGCAACTGTGCGGGGGAGAAGAACTGGCGGAGACGAGAGACAACGCCCAACCTCGAAAAAGCTGATTTAGTGAGAGAAGAGATGTGGAGTTTCCAGTTAAGATTTTGAGTTAAGGATAGACCGAGGATGTTTAGTGTAAAAGATGTTGACAGCTGAGTGTTGTCGAAGAATAGGGGATAGGTGTTTGGAAGATTGTGTCGAGTTGATAGGTGGAGAAATTGGGTTTTTTAGGCATTGAAGGACACAAGGTTCCTGCAACATGACAGACTCGAATGAAACCATCAGGACCTCTGAAAAAGCCGCTATATATTAATATATATATATATATATATATATATATATATATATATATATATATATATATATATATATATATATATATATATGTATATATATATATATATATATATATATATATATATATATATATATATATATATATATATATATATATATATATATATATATATATATATATATATATATATATATATATATATATATATATATATATATATATATATATATATATATATATATATATATATATATATATATATATAGACAAATAAAAGCTATAGGACGTAGTTTGAGGATTGGAACGGTCACCCTTCTTAGGCACAGGCTGTATGAAGGCATAATTCCAGCAGGAAGGAAAGGTATATGTTGACAGGCAGAGGCGAAAGAGTTTGACCAGGCAGCGTGACAGCACGGAGGCACAGTTTTTAAGGACAATTCGAGGCGCTCCATCACGTCCATAAGCCTTCTGAGGATTGAGGCCAGAGAGGGCATAGAAAACATCATTTTGAAGAATCTTTATAACAGGCATAAAGAAGTCAGAGGGGTGATGAGTAGGAGGAATATGCCCAGAATCGTCCAGAGTGGAGTTTTTAGAAAAAGTTTGAGAGAAGAGTTCAGCCTCAGAGATAGATGAGACGGCAGTGTTGCCGTCAGGACTGAGGAGTGGAGGGAAAGATGAAGAAGTGAAGTTGGAGGAAATGTTTTTGGCTAGATTCCAGAAGTCACGGGAAGAGTTAGAGAAAGCAAGGTTTTGGCATTTTCTATTAATGAAAGAGTTTTTGGTTAGTCGGAGAATAGATTTGGCACGATTCCGGGCAGAAATGTAAAGTTCATAATTAGCATTAGTTTGAAGGCTCTTTTGTGAGCTGCCTCTCTTTCATTGACAGCACGAGAACAAGCGTGATTAAACCAAGGCTTTTTAGCGTGAGGAGTAGAGAAAGAACGAGGAATGTATGCCTACATTCCAGAGACAATCACCTCTGTGATACGCTGAGCACACACAGAAGGGTTTGTTTCATGGAAGCGATAATCATTCCACGGGAAATCGAAAAAGTACATCCTCAGGTCGTCCCACCGAGCTGAAGCAAAATGCCAGAAGCATCGCCTCTTCGGTGGTCCAGAGGCTGTACAGCAGCTATAGGACAGAATGCGGAAATAAGATTGTGATCGTAGGAGCCCAACGGAGAGAACAGTTTGGTAAAATAAGCAGAAGGGTTTGAGGTAAGGAAGAGGTCTAGAATGTTGGGCCTGTCTCCAAGACGGTAGGGAATACGTGTAGGGTGCTGGACCAAATGCTCTAGGTCGTTGAGGATAGCAAAGTTGTAGGCTTGTTCACCCGGATGGTCAGTGAAAGAGGATGAAAGCCAAAGCTGGTGGTGAACATTGAAATCTCCTAGGATGGAGATTTCAGCGATGGAAGAGTGGGTCAAGATGTGATCCACTTTATAGTTCAAATAGTCAAAGAATTTACATAGCTAGTAGAGTTAGGTGAGAGATAAACAGCACAGATGTATTTAGTAATAGAATGACAATGAAGTCTTAGCCAGATGGTAGAAAATTGAGAAGAGTCAAGGTTGTGGGCACGAGAGCAAGTGATGTCGTTGCGCACGCAGGCGCAACAAGTTACTATCCTCCCCTTGAGCAGGGATGAGGAGGGGGGGCAGGTCAGCTGCTTGGTACCCATAAATCGACAATAAAAAAAACCTTTTGCATGTCCGGGAGGGTACCTGCTGGCGACTACAGAAGTCAACTCGTGATCAGGCCGTGGTGGTGAATACACACACACACACACACACACACACACACACACACACACCACCCAGCTCATCTCAGCTACATGCAATATCTTCTTGGTACAATATTTATCTTCACTATTGTGGTCTTAATTCATCAAACATACCCGATTAACAGGCCTGGTAACCATTTCTTATCGAAAATCTTATTTGATATGTTTTAGTGAGCATGGTAAAAAGTAATCCTGGAATTTGATTTATGCGACTTATAACTTCTCTCCCTTCAGGAAGTAATAGTATTAGTAATACTAGGTTAGTAATGAGTCGACATTCAAATAACCCGCGCGTAAAACAGCTGTTTACATTACATTTCCGCTCCTACATCCCGCGTCTTTGCCACTGCTATCCTCATACACTTCCCTCACTGCTTCAACCAGCGTGTCCAGATATATAAAGTTATCTTATGAATACGATATCAACCTGCCTAATTGGATAAGCAATAGGGTCCCATACGATACGATATTTGTGCCACATTAAAGCAAGCATTCATGATTGGAATCGATTATATTAACGCACCCATATCTCCTTTCCCACTCCTTTGCCCAAAATTAGACTCTTCTGTTGTCATGTCTTGTTACTAACCTTCAAACCTTTTGGAAAGGAAAATCATTGGAAAGTG
Organism: Eriocheir sinensis; assembly: GCF_024679095.1. Classification (NCBI taxonomy): domain Eukaryota; kingdom Metazoa; phylum Arthropoda; class Malacostraca; order Decapoda; family Varunidae; genus Eriocheir; species Eriocheir sinensis. The sequence goes on from NC_066570.1 coordinate 9,970,801, forward strand.
AAAAAAAGTGAAAATAGCCATAACTGTCCTGACATTTGGTTTATGTTGGGCATAATTTGGGTAAGTAATATAGGTCAAATTACAATAATTTTAGCTAAAACCATTACATTGATCACTAACTTGGTCATGCTGATTAAGGAGAACTACATGTAAAGAAGAGATGTGGCTTCAATACAGTATATTGGATGATGGTGTGGTGGCACGAATGCACGGTATCAGATGGCATTACTACCAGCGCTGTTGGGATCAGGCGGACCTTTCCTTTCCTCCATTTCCCCTATAATCTCAATGAATTAACATAGAGACAGTCACAAGCAGCAAATGTTGTTACTTTATTTTGTCTAGCTTATAAACAAATAAATAAATAAATCAGAGCCGATTCTTGAACAGTAAGAAACATTTGTTTATATGAAGCCTATTCTGAAGTCATGGCCTTAATGCTTGCAACACCTATAGTCTTTCCTACATATATAAATAGCCATTTATAGGAGACAATCAATGGTTAGGTGTGCTTTATGTATTTAACATTTCTGTATACTTTCTGAACCTGAATCAAGGGTTGTACCGTTCCGTCTTTTGAAAATGTTTATCATGTTTTCTTTAAAACTGAATATTTTACTACCTGCACTAACTTCCACTGGTAATATATTACATTGATTTTTTTGGTTTGTAGGTGGAAGGAAGGGTAGATATAATCTAATGAGCTACTTGTTATAGGTTCCTCTGTGGCTACTCATGTAGCTTCTTTCTCTGCTCGTTGTCAAAAATTTAGTAGCAACTCTGTCTCATTCAAAGTACCGACATCGTTTAACAACTCAACACATGACTTCAAGTCTTAGATTCATCGTAATGTCTTTGCTGCGATTGTGGGGGTCTTACCTTGGGCTCAAACTCCATTTTCTCCCTAAGGATGTGAGGCAGTAAACGACAATCATTAGTCTAAAGACTGCAGAAAATACAACGGCGCACCACCTCCTGATTAATAACCGTAACTAGAAATTTGCCTCAGATAGACTTGGACTATTACCAAAAGACAGTAAAGGAGGCCTTCACATAAACCTGAAAAAATACTAGCAACTAGATAACACAGTGATTCGAAGTCAAATACAACATGCTAATCATTAATGAAAGCAAGGTATTCAAGTAATTTTGCAAAACTATTAGGTCGCGGACACACTGGGGAGCGAGAAAATGAGCGAGAGCGAGCAGTGAGAAACTTTTAATACATGATAACCAACGGAGGTGGCCACACTGGCAACGAGCAGGTAGTAGCGAGAAAGCGGGTGATAAAGAGAGAAAGCGAGGAGAGTTGACGATTAACTTTTCTCGTTGTTCTAGCGCGAGATCGCTGGGTCAGAAGGAGTGATATCACAGACGTAACTTCCATATTATTTGCGTAACTCAACTCATACATTAGATAGGACATTTTTGGTTAGCACCGTTAAAACGCAGCGATGATTACCCAAAACTTAAATATGTTTGTAGAAAACTCAATAAAACAAACTAAATGAATAGTGACAAGTAGAAGTTAAAGAATCACTCCGTAATGTTTATAACACGATTTTACATATAGCTATCATTTGCAGCGGCACTATTCGTAAATGTAGATTAAAATAAACAACAATTCCATCTTATACAGAAAAACCTCCTGAACACGATGGTGTATACGCCAGATAAAGAAGCACGGAACTGCATATAAAAACTTTTAGCTTATCCCTCGTATTGCGCCAACGGGTGAGTGAGAGGCTATACTGCTCGCAGGTCGCGTTGGTATGAACAAAGTATCTATATATACCAACTCAAAGCTTCATACGCAGCTTTGTGGGGAGGAGACACGGCAGAGGCGTGGCTTATGCGTAACGTTGCTTGGAGCCAAACTAGAGAATGTAGAAACAGGGATTTAGAGAAAACGAAGAAAGGCGGACTAATTGGCGAATCAATCACTTCAACATGACCCTCTCACACCACACACCGCCGTTTGTAGGCATTGGAATTACAGTCACGCATAGCACAATAAAAAAGGCATATATTTCCGTCAGTGGCTTGCCTGAATGCACGGTGAAAGAAGGCGAGCATGCACATCTAAAGTGCACACACGTCCGCAACTTTAGTCACCCGTGAAATCCCTTCAAGTAACGTCATCCCGCTGTTCCGCCCTAAACCGCCCCTGCGCTTGCTGGTCGCAGCCTTTGAAGGCAGAGTGACTTGACTTGGTATATATAGACTTTGGGCATGACAACCCTGGCCTCGTCTAACGTTTTTTTGTTTGGCCACAGAAACTCGCCTGCTGCTCACTCTCGCCTCGCTTTCTCACTTTCTGTGTGGCTGCGGCCTTGAGTGAACAAATACAAGGCACACAGTTACCAAACCGTCCTAGTCTTATAGGTCTATGATAATTTTCATTTCTAATCCATGTATATATATATATATATATATATATATATATATATATATATATATATATATATATATATATATATATATATATATATATATATATATATATATATATATATATATATATATATATATATATATATATATATATATATATATATATTATTTTCATGCCAAAATGATAAACATAACATATGTAGCTTATTGGTATTAAGGAAGTTTTCTTTTTCTTTTTTTTTGGTGCAATGCAACGGGAACAAGTTAGGTTAGGCTAATTTATAGTTAGCTGAGTTAGGTCGTCAGGTTTGATAGAAGTTTTGTCCTCACATTACTCTAAATGAGGCATAATAAACATTTAACCCTTACAAAGACATAAGGAAGGAAGACTCTGCTGCCGCCATAATTGAATTTTTATATACTGCACATTTATATATAAAGGTGCCAAGGTGTCTATCAAGCGAAAGGATACAGTCACCCACTGCTTGTTAATCCCATCTGACTGGTATGTAAAATACACGCTATACGTTCTATTTATTGTTTTATTAAACATTTCGACTTACAACATGAGTGTCTGCACCCATGTGGTGTCGTCAGACGTCCTCGTGTCGTGAGACATCCCATTCTGAATACATACATGAATTTCGACACGGTACTGTGTCATTTTTCGACTGCTTGTCGGGATCTGTCCCACCCAAGTTTATTGATATTATTATAAAAGCAAGTGATGACGTATGTATGTATATAACTAAGATAGCAACAATCATGGGGAGGCGGTGGCTGAGTGGTTAGCGATGGGGAGACGGTGGCTGAGTGGTTAGCGTGACGGCGCCGCGTCCTGGAGATCCAGGAGGGACGCGGGTTCGAATCCTGGCCGCCACACAGCTGGGATTTTTCAGTCACCGCCGAGTGGCCTAAGACTACCCACATGGTGCCCCAGACCACCTATCAGCGGACTCTAGATTACCTCTTCAAAGAGAGGCTCAAAGAGAAGCTCCGGGGGGCAGTATGAGCCAAAACAAGATGGCGCCACTATAAGCACTCGCCTGCGCCACAACGGACTGGGCCGAGCATCAGGCCCCAACCAGTGAAAAAGCCTAACGGCGAAATAGGCCGCGACGTAAAATAAAAAAAAAATCACTCTTCTTCTTTTTGTGACTTTTTCCGCTTTGCATCTCTTTTTAGGTCTTCCCTGGTACTTTTTTTACATTTAGATGCTTCACTTAGTTACTCTATGATAGTCCTTAAAGATTGGGTTCTGCGATGCGAAGTTCAGGATGGGATGTCTCACGATACAGGATGGCACACACCACACATGGTCCTGTCGTAATTCGAGGACTATCTGTACAACTATTGCTTCAAGATGTATGGGGAATTTTTTGAGGCACTAGCATACATTTTTAGGTTCCTGTTGAGGCGTTGATACCTCACCCAGGTGAGGCGATCACTTACCACCCAGATTAGGCGTTGACGTCTCATCAGAATCAGACATCAACGCCTCACCCAGATCAGCAGTTGACTGCCCCCATGGAACAGGCATTGACACCTCACCCAGATCAGGCATTGACACCTCACCCAGATCAGGCATTGACACCTCACCCAGATCAGGCGATGACACCTCACCCAGATCAGGCAATGACACCTCACCCAGATCAGGCATTGACACCTCACCCAGAATAGGAGGCATTGGTGCCTCACTCAGATCAGGCACTGGCGCCACGCCCAGATCAGGCGTTAACGAATCATCCAGATCAGGCGCAAACGTTTCACCTAGGCCAGGGGTTGACACCTCACCTAACCTAGACCTTCACCTTCTGGGGAGACTGTGGTTTCTCCGTATCAGAAGTTATAATTGTCACAACTGCGCTTGCTCGGTCAACCCAGACATCTAGACTCCGCCAACATAAACATGTTGAAATCTCTCTCTCTCTCTCTCTCTCTCTCTCTCTCTCTCTCTCTCTCTCTCTCTCTCTCTCTCACACACACACACACACACACACACACACACACACACACATACACACACACATCGCATCCCAAGTTAAAATACTGTAAAGAAAAAAAATATTTAGTTGTGAGATTAGTAAAAAACACGGAGATAGGCTAATAGGATTGGAGTAAAAAAGTATGTATGTATGTGTGTGTGTGTGTGTGTGTGTGTGTGTGTGTGTGTGTAATTATAATGATCTAATAATATAACGTTTATAAAGGTTTGTCAGCCAGACAACTATATACATTTTCCCAGCAATATTTTACAGTGGAAGGCGATGTGTGTAGGATTGTGTGTGTCTGTGTGTGTGTGAGAGAGCGAGAGAGAGAGAGAGAGAGAGAGAGAGAGAGAGAGAGAGAGAGAGAGAGAGAGAGAGATTGTAATTTTTTGTTAGGAGTACGCAAGCAATAGTTTTTTTATTACTAACAGTTATACTCATTTATTGGTGTTTACATTTTGCACCGTGCTGGTCACACACACACACACACAGCTGTTTAGGCCAGCGGTAGAGTAGCCGCGGTGTCGGGGGACACGTAAATAACGGTAAGTAAAGGAGATTTATTGATTTAAGGTAATGGTGTATCAAGGGTTAGTTTTAACTTTGATAGGAATATTTTATATATTTAATCCTTTTGGGAACTAGCTATTCATGTTTTGCATCCGTGTTAGTATTATGTTGGTGAAATATCATCATCTTGCTGCTGTTGCTCTTGTCACCGCTGCTGGTGATGACGGTGATATTGCTGTTAAGGATATTTAGGTTTATTGTGATAATGCCGATGAAGATAATGGTCTTATACAAAGAGCGTCTGCATATATGTATGCATATGAACATCAAGAAGAGGAAGGAAAGGTTTAATTATAAGTGAATGGGACAAATTATAATTGAGAATGAAACGCTACATTATAGTAAAAAGGTACTGGCACTGTTTGCTATAGAGAGTTGGAGCAATCCCAGAACACGAGATCGTGGTGCCCCGTACATTTGGCGCGCTTTCTGCCTTTCCACTGCCCGCAGCGCCCGCCACAGTGGGACCCAGACACTCAAGCCGATAGGTAGGGATGGGCAGGGCCCAGATTCACTTACGCCTCGCAGATACGACAAT